>NC_068430.1:64664374-64965207 GCF_023373465.1 Oncorhynchus keta | reverse complement strand
TTAACAAAATAGCCCAATTGGTTGGGAGAATGTAAAACGTCAACCATGTTCTTCGGCGCCATCTTCCAAGACTGTGCAGCCTTTCCTATGAGTTTGTCAATTCTACTCAGTTCTCTATTCTCTTCTCTTAGAGTGCCAGTCTAAGAGAAGTAGCCTGGTCCCAGATCTGTTTGTGCTATCATGTAAACTCCTTGTCACCCATTGACAATGAGCAATTTAATTCGCAAGAGCAAAAACAGATCTGGGACCAGGCTAGGCTATTTATCTTCCCTCCCCTTCTCTCCTATGGTGCAGAAGACTGAAATAGCACACAGGACCTCTTGCCTACAGGTGCCCATAGGTACTGGGTTTGCGAGTCCCTCTGTTTCACTCTGCTAACTCAATAATGAGATGTAAATGTCATTTATCAATGATTAACGGACGTGCCTGTTCGCTGGTTGATGCTCAGAGCAATGCTCTTTATCAAAAGGGCACCAGTGGGAGCTTCAAAAAGAAGGCATCCTTTTTTAAATTCCACATGGTAATGTATTCCGGGTCTCTTGCCGATATATCATCCTGTACTTTATCATCAGATGTGGTTATAACTTTGTTTTATTGTACATTTATGCAAATCCAATGACTGCTCGGAGTCTTACAGTGTTGGCGGGAAGAATTCTCAATATCGTGGAAACTTCCAGATGTTGGATTTAATTGAATGATTAAGCCCTGTAGTATATTCTACATCTCCCACCTCCTACTGTATCTGCAGAGGAATAACTCCAATGGTATTTAGCAGTGTGTGTGCTCCCCTGTGTGCTGTGTTGACAGGATGGTGACGTTTCACCATGGCGACCAGTCTCTTGTCACCCAGCTTGACATTCTAGCCAGCGCTGGTGACAATCAGGGACTCATTTGGCCAGGTTCCCATGGTGATAACAAAGACACAAACACACATGTGCACCTACATCAACATTCCAAGCTGTACAGTAAGGTTACAAGTACCGGTGAATGAAAAGGGAACACACACACACACACGCATGTGCACACACACACACAAACACACACCTGCCTACCTATCTGACTCAGCAGTGTCAGGGACAACAGAACAGCATTTGGCAGCAAATCAACAATGCATCACCTATGTGGCTATGTAACCTCCTCATGGTACAACAGGTAATGTCAACACATATCTCATCCAGAGGCCTGTTGGTACATACTTGAACTCCTAGCAACATACAGGACCTCTATAGTCATGATAGGAGAGGACTTAATAAGCATTGTTCTTTCTACCATGGCTACCTAATCATCCACAGCCTCCAATTGATTCATAGAAACACTCTTCTCCACAGAGATGAGATGTGCACATAACTTGTACAATTCACATTCCTGGCGCTGCTCCTGTGGATCCAAAACCATCCGATACCCATGCTTCAGAACATTCGTGACAGGCGCGAGGAGTTTCACGTCTCCTTTGCTGATAGAATTCCATGAGAATGGCCATGTCGAAATGCCAGGGTCACATTCACAATCTCCTCACTCTAACAAGACAGGGGAGGATGGCATTCATTGACATCTGGGATCATGAAGAGACAGAAAGCACCCATTCCTTCTTTACGCCTTTCCCTGTAATAGAGTGCCTTGCGAAAGTATTCGGCCCCCTTGAACTTTGCGACCTTTTGCCACATTTCAGGCTTCAAACATAAAGATATAAAACTGTATTTTTTTGTGAAGAATCAACAACAAGTGGGACACAATCATGAAGTGGAACGAGATTTATTGGATATTTCAAACTTTTTTAACAAATCAAAAACTGAAAAATTGGGCGTGCAAAATTATTCAGCCCCCTTAAGTTAATACTTTGTAGCGCCACCTTTTGCTGCGATTACAGCTGTAAGTCGCTTGGGGTATGTCTCTATCAGTTTTGCACATCGAGAGACTGAAATTTTTTCCCATTCCTCCTTGCAAAACAGTTCGAGCTCAGTGAGGTTGGATGGAGAGCATTTGTGAACAGCAGTTTTCAGTTCTTTCCACAGATTTTCGATTGGATTCATGTCTGGACTTTGACTTGGCCATTCTAACACCTGGATATGTTTATTTTTGAACCATTCCATTGTAGATTTTGCTTTATGTTTTGGATCATTGTCTTGTTGGAAGACAAATCTCCGTCCCAGTCTCAGGTTTTCTTCCAGAATGGTCCTGTATTTGGCTCCATCCATCTTCCCATCAATTTTAACCATCTTCCCTGTCCCTGCTGAAGAAAAGCAGGCCCAAACCATGATGCTGCCACCACCATGTTTGACAGTGGGGATGGTGTGTTCAGGGTGATGAGCTGTGTTGCTTTTACGCCAAACATAACGTTTTTCATTGTTGCCAAAAAGTTCAATTTTGGTTTCATCTGACCAGAGCATCTTCTTCCACATGTTTGGTGTGTCTCCCAGGTGGCTTGTGGCAAACTTTAAACAACACTTTTTATGGATATCTTTAAGAAATGGCTTTCTTCTTGCCACTCTTCCATAAAGGCCAGATTTGTGCAATATACGACTGATTGTTGTCCTATGGACAGAGTCTCCCACCTCAGCTGTAGATCTCTGCAGTTCATCCAGAGTGATCATGGGCCTCTTGGCTGCATCTCTGATCAGTCTTCTCCTTATATGAGCTGAAAGTTTAGAGGGATGGCCAGGTCTTGGTAGATTTGCAGTGGTCTGATACTCCTTCCATTTCAATATTATCGCTTGCACAGTGCTCCTTGGGATGTTTAAAGCTTGGGAAATCTTTTTGTATCCAAATCCGGCTTTAAACTTCTTCACAACAGTATCTCGGACCTGCCTGGTGTGTTCTTTGTTCTTCATGATGCTCTCTGCGCTTTTAACGGACCTCTGAGACTATCACAGTGCAGGTGCATTTATACGGAGACTTGATTACACACAGGTGGATTGTATTTATCATCATTAGTCATTTAGGTCAACATTGGATCATTCAGAGATCCTCACTGAACTTCTGGAGAGAGTTTGCTGCACTGAAAGTAAAGGGGCTGAATAATTTTGCACGCCCAATTTTTCAATTTTTGATTTGTTAAAAAAAGTTTGAAATATCCAATAAATGTCGTTCCACTTCATGATTGTGTCCCACTTGTTGTTGATTCTTCACAAAAATATACAGTTTTATATCTTTATGTTTGAAGCCTGAAATGTGGCAAAAGGTCGCAAAGTTCAAGGGGGCCGAATACTTTCGCAAGGCACTGTAGTTCATTAGGTTGCCAAGGGTCTGGCATTCAGGGGCCTATGAAAAGTATTCCATAAGGGAAGTCGTCAATATAGGCTTCTGTGGGGCACATCATGGTAGTAGCATTGATAGCCAGTGATAATGCTGGTCGATAAACAGGAAGATGATTCATCTTGAGACTTTTTCTAGTCCAGGACCTGAAGCAGAAGTTCCATATGTAACTGGTATACGTGTCTAATTGGAGATTAATGAGAAAGTGCGTACACATCACATAGTGGCTTATGCTAGTGCAGTATCAGTGATCTCATCTGGTCTAATCGCCATCTGCTAATCCAGCCAGGTTTTAGCAGGGGTCTAGGAAAGACATACGGGCAGCGGACTGGAACAGGCTAACAGGCTAACGCTACACTAACTTGGCCCCTCCGGATTGTGGGACAGGGAGCCCCCATGAGCTGTTCATGCTGACCCGGCCTGCCTGCTGGGTGCGTGGGCCAGGTTGATCATGTGCACCACGATCCTGATCATCTCGACCCTGTCAGTCATTCTGCGCAGACGATTCAACAACCGAGTCAAACCGTGAGTACATCCAAGCCTAACCACCGATAAACCATTCATCCCTTTACATTCCCTGCTTGCCAGTGTCTGGCATAGAGAAAGTCAACTGGTCTAGACGGAGAGCTCCAATCCCTATCATGCTCTGGTTGGGGGCTCTAAGTTTGATGTCTGAGGGCTCTAGTCTTGTTTGATGGATTTATTATTGTGTGGGATTTGCAATGAGAAAGAATCCGTTTTGCCAGCACTTGGGCTCTTCAGTTCGAATCATTTGTTAGAATCATTTGTCATCTCCCAATCATTTGTCGTCTCCACTCTCTATCTCTATTATGTGTGATGAGTATAATGCCAGTACGGAGTACACCAGATGTATGTGTTCTAGTTCCCCCCCCAGCCTTAATATAAGGCCCTCCCTGTCCTTGAATGTCATCTCACTGTGACTGTCAGAGTCTGGGAAAAGAGGCAATTAAGTGGTGTGAAAAACACCAGGGGTCGAGGGTTGAATTGATTCAAGGTGATTTTGTGCTGCGAAGCTGGCATCGTTAGTGTGAAAGTGTGCTCAGTTAGTTCCCTGCTGAATGTTATGTTGAAGGACAGCTCTTGGAACAACCATTCTGGGAGAAACCAGAGGTTTCTAGTAAATATGAATTGTTAACGCCATGGTGGCCATAAAACTCAAGATCATGGGGAGGAAATCAATTGCGGTACTACAGCATGATACCGAAATAACAGACGATCTCTTCATGCAAAGGTGAGAGAGGAAGTAAAGTTCCGTATGTGAGGTTATTTTGTTTTGAGGAATGTAAAAACACCACTATGCTGGATAGATTGTCTATAGAGGCTTGGGTGTGGTGGTTTGGATGTCAAGCTGATGCTAAATACCAGCCTGTACCCGGTGTGCCAGCCTCCCAGTCAACTCTGAACTGAAGTTGGGCTATAAGATTGTTTACAACAAAAAAAACGACCCAAGCCTCACGTGTTGTTTTGTACCATTATGACTCATGGATTACTGTCAAGCCATTAAAATCCATCCTTAAAATGCTTGTCAAGATAATCCTTGAGATAATCTTTCTCTGCTCACATTTGTCTAACTCTGCGCAACAAGAGAACAGGCTGTGATCGGGTTGAAAAGTTTGAGTTGAAAGGTTGAGGGTAGACATTATGGCGTTATTAGAGTTAAAGCCAGTTTGCCAGGGAGGAGATGGGACAGCCTGTTCTTTCGCCATGAGATTTACAACCAATGTAAGCATTCTATTGTGTGATCAATTTGACTGGGTGAGACAGTGCTACTGTAGTGTTTCACCATCAGCTCTGACAGTCAGTCTTAGATTGACCTGATACACTATTGGGTAACACTTTATTTGAATAGGCCATCTGTAGATGATCTACAGACTATTTGCAGACTATCAGTAACATTTGAAATAACTATCTACTAACCCTAGCCCTAGACCTACCCCTAACCTTAACCCTTATCCAGGCTGTATCACATCCGGCCGTGATTGGGAGTCCCATAGGGCAGCTCACAATTGGCCCAGCGTTGTCCGGGTTTGGCCATCGTGTAGGCCGTCATTGTAAATAAGAATTTGTTCTTAAGTGACTTGCCGAGTTAAATAAAGGTTAAATAAAAAAATAAAAAAATATTCTAACCCTAAACTTAACCTTTACCCTGACCCTAGCCCTAACCCTAACTGTAACCTTAGCAAGCAGTTGCTTATCAACAGATAGTTTGTTGGTAGTATGATCATCTGTAGAGCATCTACAGATGGACTATCCAAATAAAGAGTGACACACTACTGTCCTTGGAGAGCCTTGTTGCTGGAGAGTTGAGTAGAGAGAGAGGCCACTGAGGACATTCCCCTGACAGTCATTCCCACAAGCACATACTTACACAGACAACATTACAGACACTCCTCAGCCACCCACAGTATCACTCTCACACAGCCAGTCCAAAGAAATAACACACTTTAAGTAACAGTACCTCTTCAGCAATATACCTTTTTTTTTAACCTTTATTTAACTAGGCAAGTCAGTTAAAAACAAATTCTTATTTTCAATGACAGCCTAGGAACAGTGGGTTAACTGCCTGTTCAGGGGCAGAACGACAGATTTGTACCTTGTCAGCTCAGGGGTTTGAACTTGCAACCTTCCGGTTACTAGTCCAACGCTCTAACCACTAGGCTACCCTACCAGATACACTGGATTTGTTTTTTAAATGACGGTCTATCAAAAGGCAAAAGGCCTCCTGTGGGGACAGGGGCTGGGATTCAAAAGAAATGTAATTGAATTAAATAAAATGTGTTGTTTTATAGGGTCAGCTGTAGTAGTATGACACCCCTGGAGCAAATTAGGGTTAAGTGTCTTGCTCAAGGGCACATCAATAGATGTGTTACAGGCCCAACACTCTAACCGCTAGGCAACCTTCCGACCTGCCACCCAGTTTACTATGTAAGAGCATTCCCTCATCAGCATTCCCTATCAGCTCAGCACATGGAGATGCCACAGGGCTTGGGGTGGCAGGAGTGGTTTGAGTATATTCAAACATCTCCCGTGGGACTGAGACCCAACAACACAGATCTTCTGTTTACCCCTGGAGCTGATTAACACTCTCTCTATGAATCTCTGACCTGCCGTACAATCTCTGGAGGCTTGTTTTAAATCATGTAAAACACATGCGCGCGCACACATACACACACACACACACACACACACACACACACACACACACACACACACACACACACACACACACACACACACACACACACACACACACACACACACACACACACACACACACACACACACACACACACACACACACACACACACACACACACACACACACACACACAGGCATTACAAGCACAAACAGACTGCTTGACAGATATGCTCGGGTAGTAATTCTCTCCTCTGTATCTTGAACACTGACTACATTACAAGCGCCAAACATGTTCTATGCAGATTGTGGAACACTGCTACCCACCAACCTGGAAACAGTGACGCATTGCTTTGCATTGAACCAAACTGACTGTGCAGGCTTTGTGCTTGACCAGCTAAAAGGAGAATCCCCCTCAAAAACCAACAAAGCAACCAAAAATCATGTCCTCAGAGTAATCTGTCTCTCTCTTTCTGGCAGGAAGTCACTGAATCACTAAGGGATTGGTGACAGCCCATGCCAAAAAGGCGAGCAGTCACCACACTTAGAAATCCCAGAGTTATTCAGCTGTGGGAGTTTATCTGTCACACTCTCCTCTCCAGTGCTAATACGATCTTTCACCTGCTGTCCATCCACCTCTCCACCCCTGCTTTCCTCTTCTCTCCTCCTTCCATCCATCCTTTCAGCCATCCGGACGAGCTGGGGGAGAAAGAGATAGCATACGTGCAGAGAGAACTGCAGCCAATGGAGAAGTGAGGCTCACTGCGCTTTCAGGCATCAGTTGCAGGTACATTACTACAGTATATTTGGATGACTGCAGACCGAAATAGCCTTCAAAAACACACGCCTGTCATCCTCATGGGCCTCTAATGGAGTTCACTTGCAATTTGTGAGTAAAGGATACAGTTTGTTGTGTCTGTAGTAAAGTTGTAGTTCAACTGGTGCTGTGGGAAAGCATACCTACATCAAAGACCATGCATGCAGCATAGTAGACATACTGTACAGCACCAGTCAAAAGTTTGGACACACCTACTCATTCCAGTGTTTTTCTTTATTTGTACTATTTTCTACATTGTATAATAATAGTGAAGAGATCCAAACTATGAAATAACACATATTGAATCATGTAGTAACTAAAAAGAAAAATCAACAAATCAAAATAGATTTATGATTTTAGATTTTTCAAAGTAGCCACCCTTTGCCATTATGACAGTTTGCACACTCTTGGCATTCTCTCAACCAGCATCACCTGGAATGCTTTTCCAACAGTCTTGGAGGAGTTCCCACATATGCTGAGCTACTTTTCCTTCACTCTGCAGTCCAACTCATCCCAAACCATCTCAATTGGGTTGAGGTCAGGTGATTGTGGAGACCAGGTCATCTAATGCAGCACACCATCACTCTCCTTCTTGGTCAAATAGCCCTTACACAGCCTGGAGGTGTGCTGGGTCATTGTCCTATTGAAAAACAAATGATGGTCCCACTAAGCCCAAACCAGATGGGATGGCATATCGCTGCAGAATTCTGTGGTAGACATGCTGGTTAAGTGTGCCTTGAATTTGCAAATAAATCACAGAACGTGTCACCAGCAACGCACCCCCACAACATCACACCTCCTCCTCCATGCTTCACGGTGGGAACTACACATGCGGATATCATCCGTTCAACTACTCTGCGTCTGACAAAGATCTCAAATTTGGACGTATTTCTTGGCCCAAGCAAGTCTCTTCTTCTTATTGGTGTCCTTTAGTAGTGGTTTCTTTGCAGCAATTCAACCATGAAAACCTGATTCACACAGTCTCCAATTAAAACTGTTTATGTTGAGATGTGTCTGTTATTTGGGCTGCAATTTCTGAGGTTGGTAACTCTACTGAACTTATCCTCTGCAGCACAGGTAACTCTGGGTCTTCTTTTCCTGTGGCGGTCCTCATGAGAGCCAGTTTCATCATAGCGCTTGATGGTTTTTGCGACTGAACTTTAAGTTCTTCAATTTGTCTGCATTGACTGACCTTCATGTCTTAAAGTAATGATGGACGGTCATTTCTCTTTGCTCATTTGAGCTGTTCTTACCATAATATGGACTTGGTCTTTTATCAAATAGAGCTATCTTCTGTATACCACCCCTACTTTGTCACAACACAACTGATTGGCTCAAACGCACTAAGATGGAAAGAAATTCCATAAATTAACTTTTAACAAGGCACACCTGTTAAATGAAATGCATTCCAGGTGACTACTTCATGAAGCTGGTTGAGAGAATGCCAAGAGTGTGCAAAGCTGTCATCAAGACAAAGGGTGGCTACTTTGAAGAAACTCAAATATAAATATAATTGATGTCTTCACTATTGAGTGGGTGTGTCCAAACTTTTGACTGTTACTGTAAATAAGAGGTCAAGCTCTATAGATAAACTGACACGATTAACCATATCTACATATCACGAGTTGGAGAAAGAGCATGAGAGAGACACAGGCTTGTTATGGGAATGGGTTCAGGGAAAAGTATAAGACCTGTTACCTCTGGTTTCAATCCAGTAAATTAGTCAAATTGGAATCTGGAACCGCTCTTCCCCAAATGCATCTGGCTGGCTAGTCTTTGTGTTTCCATGGTAATACCAGTGAAGCTTCCTGGATGGTAAGCATCAATAACCACCCAATCAGAGTTTAGGCTTAGTGCTAGTGAGGTGCCGTAGGCTCCGGGGCCCGCATTCACAAAGTGTCTGAGTAGGAGTGCTGCTAAAGGATCAGTTTTGCCTTTTAAATCATAATGCATATGATTATACGGACAGGAGAGACCCTACTCTGAGACACTTTTTAAATACAGGCCCTGGATTACTACACAGAGACTTGGTATGACTATAGTAGTGGATACTTTAAACAAGTGTCCAGGAGTCGAGCCAAAAGCATTTTAGTCCCAGGTGGCAGTGAATCAGGCTAGCTAGGCAAGCTAAACTCTCATGGCTAACATGTGTTTTATAGTACAGAGTCTACCTATACAAGACAGTCTACTGGTTTAAACTTTCTGGTTGGAAATTCCTCTTTTCAGATCCCCAGGCAGCAGCAACCAGTGGTGACCAGGCTGTATGGAAAGAAAAGGAACAGGTGAGAGACCAATTATTCTATTCTAGTCTTTTCTGATGTCTCGATATTATTCATCCGTATAACCCCACTAATGGCTACAGTTTGTAATAATTATGATTCAGCAGCAGTGCTAGGACAGTAAATCATTAAATCTGTCTTCACATCAATAATGGGTCTTTCTTTTGTCAGATCGTTTATAATGCAGAGAGAAATGCATAGATAATCTTTCCCATTGATCAAAGCTCTCTCTGTTATATGGCCGGTCCAATTACACAGCTAATTGAGGTTGAAGTAGCTTTTCAGATATTTGAAGTTGACTAAGTCAGAGATGGTTTAGCCTTACAGGATCGTGACTAGGGGCAGAATGTACTGAATGGCAATGAAAGAGCCTTGCCCTAACCAGAGGAACTCTAGCACACAGGGTAGAGTATCAATGTCTCGACTCAAGTTGCAAATACAGAAACAGTGTCAGTCACCTGAGACCGACAAGAGGGTGTAATCTGGCCAGAAACCCCCAGCTCTGTTTGGGCCAATTCCAAACACCAGTGGAGTAGGACTGTCTGGGAGTCAGAAGGGAGAGAGAGGACGCTTCTTCAGCATGCCTGGAGCAGAGGATAGTGCTCGCCTGCCAGGGCACTGGAGAGATGTGAGGGAGTGGAGCATAGAGAAGAGACCGAGCCACAGAGTAAGAAAGATCACACCTGAAACTCTCTTCATCCATCTCTCACCTGCAAACTCTCTCTGTGTTTTGTCATCTCAGGCAAACTACCAACACTAAATTGTTGTGTGTGTCTGCTACGACCTTGGGGGGATCCACAAAGGTGAACTCTCTAAGGGTTATGACTGTAGCTTGGAAGGGTTTGACTCTCATGCCACCATTCCTGATGCTGTTGATCAGCCCCCGTACTGCATGCACTTCTATGCACTTCACTGCATGCACTTCTATGCACTTCACTGCATGCACTTCTATGTCGTTTTTGAATGTACATAGATGGATTGGATGGAGTGTGTGTATGTGACTGTGTGATGAGGCAACTTGGAAATGTCAATCCATCAAGACTTGAGACTTCTGGGTCACAAGAAAACCAAGGGAACACACAGTTCCTGGGGAGAAATCCAGCATGCTGCTAAATGTTTTATGGCAATGCGAGGCGGAAAACTGCTCCCTTAGCTTGAGAAAATGTGGCATAAAGACATTCTGCTTTGCAATGACGTCTCGCTCTCTTTGAATGATTCATGTCCTTGCGTGTCAACGGCTTATCATCCCCTTGTCTGTCTGATCTCATTTTTCCCCCCTCTCTATCTCTACCTCTCTCTTTCACAGATGTGGGTCCAGGATGTAGAACATGTCCTCGGTTCAACGGCTAGGCAACTGGTGAGTCGATCCGAGTCTCTGTGTGATTTTGTGATTGCCACTCTACTCTAGCGGGCATCTGTGCTGTTTGAAGTTTAATCCTAGAACGTGTTTCAAAGGACAACCTCGTCTTTGGCCACATTCCCTGTACAGGAATATTTACACAGTGATTTATCCTGTCAGCTGATGAAGGCTTTGAACCATGTGGTAAAGGAGAAACGTCTACAGCCTGAAAACTCCATACTCGAAAACAAAACGGTTACAGTTTGTAATAGTGTCCGAAAATGTGTTTTGTAGGATGGTCTCGTTGCTTTTAACCTGTGTCACACCATTGTTGCAGTAGCATTAGTAGGTTCGCTAGTCAGCAGCTAACTTACAAACTAACTGGCTCTCTCTTCCCACTCCCAGTGTGCTTCCCTGGATAAATATCCTCACCACGAGCCTGGGGATGGCTCAAACCACTTCTCCCCTTCCTTCCAAGACTGGTTTCCCTCCCATCATCCAGACAGCTGTAGGTCCTCTGCACCCACAGACAGAAGAGCTAAGCCATGGACCACACTGCTCAGCAGCTCAAATGGACAATAGCAGCATGAAGCCTTCCTGGTTGATTGATTTGAAATGCTTACTGGTGTGAATCATCTAGAAACCATCACAGGTAGCGCTGCCACAGAGGAGGAGTCAAAGATCTTCAGTTATATACCAGAGACACCAAAGCTCATGAAAAGACATTTCTAACCTTGTCCGACTCTGCATTGAAAGCAAAGAGGAACAGAGGGGATGCAACCGTTCCAAAGCATGATGTCTACTCCTCTATGATAAGTTGCTGTTTGACATTCTGGAGAGGTGTAATCATATAAAGACACAGATGTCCTCCAAGAGTTACACTCAAATAAAGGATGATGGAAAGGCAAACAGAGACCAGAGTTTACAGTCTGGCCTTCTGTGGTCCAAGAGGCTGGAGACCAATTCTTCCCTCACACCACCCTCCCCTCAATTAAATAAACAAGCGATTTGTCTGAGCTACTCTCTGTTGTATCTTTGTCTGAAAATGTTGGTAGAGTTCGAAATCTGCCAGTGGAAACAGAACACACAACATATCAGTATGTGCACCTACAGACTTAGGAGGCTTAGGAGGGAATTGGGACTGTGTGGTTGGTAGTTGAATGATTTCTTGGAAGCAGATATGATTTGGTGTCTATATATAGGGTCTCAACAGACGGAGCAGTGCGACCTGTACTGTGTCAGCTGACTTCCTGGTCCCTAGTCTCCTCGGCCCCCAAATGAGATCGAAGACGCCATGCTTCCTGGCTGATTAAATAAATGATTGAATCCTTGTTGTTGCTGTTGATTTTTCCCTGTTGTCCTGGGGATTTCGTTGGCTTGTTTGTTTTCGTATGTCAGGGGCACAAAGGGAGGCAAGTTTTTTTTTTTACGAAAAAGTAAAAAAATTCATTGCCATAAAGGGAGTTGGGCGGCATTGGATCCACTCTATTAAAGGGACATTTTCACAATACTCTCCAGTAAGTCGGACCCCAGTAAAAGACTGGCTGTCGCCATTGGCGTCGGCTAATGGGGATTCTAATTTTATTTTTAAATCCAAGCACCACCCCAACATTAACATATGTGAAACTGACTGGCTTCATCAACCAATTTAGTAGACAATTACTAGGCAATTATTAGGTTATGCCTACTCATAATTGGTTAAAATCACACTAGCTTCTGTCCTCCTCTGGGTACATTGACTTCAATACAAAACCTAGGAGGTTCATGGTTCTCACACCCTTCCATAGATTTACACAGTAATTATGACAACGTCCGGAGTACGTCCCAAAACTTATCAGAGCTCTTGCAGCATGAAGTGATGTTGTCCACCCAATCAACAGATCAGGGAATGAATCTAGTACTGAAAGCATAAGCTAAGCTAGCTAGCACTGCAGTGCATAAAATGTGGTGAGTAGTTGACTCAAAGAGAGAGAAAGACAATAGTTTGACAAATTACTTTCTAAATTAAGGAGAAGCTAGAGACAGCTATATTTGGTTGTATTTATTTTATTTTCACTGAGCTATCAAATGCAGCTAGCTAGTGTAGTCTACTCAAACACCCGGGTAAAAGAGAGAGGGATACTATGTTAGCTAGCTGGCTGTGGCTATCCAACACTGGAACTCTTCCAAGTCAAGGAAACGTTTGGTTTTATTAATTTATTACTGCTAAACTGCTTTCTGACTGTACACTGTACTGCATGATTGTAGCAGGTTTACTAACCCATTAGTTTTAGTAGTTCTAGTTGACTATGACATGACAACGATGTAGGCTATGTGTAGCAGTTAGGGTCCTGATATGAAGG
This sequence comes from Oncorhynchus keta, assembly GCF_023373465.1. Lineage (NCBI taxonomy): Eukaryota > Metazoa > Chordata > Actinopteri > Salmoniformes > Salmonidae > Oncorhynchus > Oncorhynchus keta. Next base: position 64,952,021 of record NC_068430.1, on the reverse strand, counting down.
TTCGGCTTTTTATTCTGTTGATGTGTTGTGCACTGAAGTCCACAAGAGAAGGGAAAATAGGAGAGAAGGAGAGCGCGTAGATAGATAGCTGCAAAAAGGAATTATACATACAACGAGCAAAGGGATCATGCTGTTTTTATGTGGCTGCTATGAAAGTGAAATGTGTTAGAATGTGATCTGGGGTGTATTCATTCCGCCGATTCTGTTGATAAACGTTTCTTAAACAGAAGCAAACGGAACGAAACAGGGATAAACATACCTGAATTTGTCCAATGGAAACTCTCATTTGCAACTGTTGGACTAATGATTACACCTTAGATCAGCTAGATACAGGCAAGAGTGTGCAAGGCGGTATTGAATGTGTCACTGTCTGTCACCTTGATTACTCAAAATTCTCTATTTAAACTTGTTGTAGCAACCTCATGATGGGTACAGGAGAAATTAGAGTATCACGTAGTACTGACTGGACCAACTACCAACTACCAACCGTACATGGCACAATGTCAGCTGCATCCAGCAGAAAATAATGGGGATAATATGTACACTGTGCATCTCCCGCCCGCCTGCCAAGCGCGCACTCTAAATCCGCCTCTGTAATCAAAAGGATGCAGGACAAGCCTCTCAGGCGGAGAGTGGCGATAGCACTGGATGGTGCGTATCTCTATCTATCTATCTATCTGCTGGCTTGATGCTCCCTAGTCTCAAATTAGGAGGTGAAAGCGAGGAGCTTTTGTGCAATGAGTGGAGCAGCGGGGAGCAGAGTGGAGGCTCCTGTGGGTAATGAGCATAGCCTTCCTGCTCTTCTCTCTCTGGCTGGCAGACCTGGAGAGATAATTTAATGGCCAGAACTGAGGACAGGGCCATGCTGCTCTAATGGAACCTGATAGAGAGGGGCCAAGGGACAGAGAGATAGTTTGGGCCTATTATACTGTAAACTGGGTTATTCGAGGTCTGAATGCTGATTGGTATATCAGACCGAATACCATGGGTATGACAAAACATTCATTTTTACTGCTCTAATTATATTGGTAACCAGTTTATAATAACAATAAGGGACCTCTGGGGTTTGTGATATATGGCCAATATATCACGGCTAAGGGCTGTGTCCAGGCACTCCATATTGAGTCGTGCATAAGAACAGCCCTTAGCCATGGTATATTGGCCATATACCAAACCCCCTCATGCCTCATTGCTTAAATAGAGTCTGCACAGCAATGTATGCCCAGGTACTGGAGCCCATTGCTGGTCACATGTCTCATTAGACTAATATTCGCGCAGGTCCAAGCCAAACATGGATAAACACAAACAGTGATGGAGACAGAGAGGTAGAGGTAGAGACTGGGGGAAAGAGAGAGATAGGGATGAACTGATTGACCGGTAGGAGTTTTAAGTTCCCCAGAGAACTGTCTCACCATGCACAATATCTAGTTGCTTTTTAACATTAATAAGGCAAGTGCAGAGCACATGGAGGCACTGGCACACATCCCTCAGCCTCCTACTCATCCCACTTTCCTCCGGTCCTCCCGGCCCCCAGATTCCTCGCCTCTTCCCCCTTTTCCATTCCTCTATTCCTTTAACTCGTACTCCATTCCCTATTCTTCCTACCCCCAGGTTCCTCTCCTTGACTCCCTTCTCCACCCATCTATCCCCCATTACTCCTGTCCTTGTAACCCACATGTTTTTCCTCCCCTACCCTCCCTCCAGAGGGATTAAGGCCTGTGGATAACCCATCTCCTGAGGTAATCCTCACAGAGGTGAGCAGCATAATGAACACTGGGCTGATACAGCAGCAGCAGCCTCCCGCAGCGTCCCTCAAAGAACTGACAAGAGGCTCCGCAGTCAATTACATCAGGCTTGAGGGCACTCAAAACACTCAGCCTCCCTCCACTCCGCAGGGGTCACAGGGTCAGGTGTCAGGGACTCATCCTCCTCCTATCCACCATATCTAGGTAACCTTTTCGAGGTGGCTTTTCTTAATTCTCTCAGTCGTAGTCGCCACTTCAGGCACGAGGCAACACTCAGGGGCGCTGAGGAGCTGCATCTAATTGGCCTGGCATTAGCATAGCGAAATGACCCTCTGTGTTTGGCGGTGGAGGGATTGAAGATGCCTCGCTAACAACAAACGCTGAGTAAAAGTCTACTAAGTACTTGGTTTTAAATATACTATATAAGTATCAAAGGTAAATGTAATGGCTAAAATATACATAAGTAAATGCTATAAAATATTGCAAATTCCTTATATTAAGCAAACCAGACAGCATGATTGTCTTGTTTTTTATTTACATTTACATTACAGTTAAGTCATTTAGCAGACGCTCTTATCCAGAGCGACTTACAAATTGGTGCATTCACCTTATGACATCCAGTGGAACAGCCACTTTACAATAGTGCATCTAAATCTTTTAGGGGGGATTACTTATCCTATCCTAGGTATTCCTTAAAGAGGTGGGGTTTCAGGTGTCTCCGGAAGGTGGTGATTGACTCCGCTGTCCTGGCGTCGTGAGGGAGTTTGTTCCACCATTGGGGGGCCAGAGCAGCGAACAGTTTTGACTGGGCTGAGCGGGAACTGTACTTCCTCAGTGGTAGGGAGGCGAGCAGGCCAGAGGTGGATGAACGCAGTGCCCTTGTTTGGGTGTAGGGCCTGATCAGAGCCTGGAGGTACTGAGGTGCCGTTCCCCTCACAGCTCCGTAGGCAAGCACCATGGTCTTGTAGCGGATGCGAGCTTCAACTGGAAGCCAGTGGAGAGAGCGGAGGAGCGGGGTGACGTGAGAGAACTTGGGAAGGTTGAACACCAGACGGGCTGCGGCGTTCTGGATGAGTTGTAGGGGTTTAATGGCACAGGCAGGGAGCCCAGCCAACAGCGAGTTGCAGTAATCCAGACGGGAGATGACAAGTGCCTGGATTAGGACCTGCGCCGCTTCCTGTGTGAGGCAGGGTCGTACTCTGCGGATGTTGTAGAGCATGAACCTACAGGAACGGGCCACCGCCTTGATGTTAGTTGAGAACGACAGGGTGTTGTCCAGGATCATGCCAAGGTTCTTAGCGCTCTGGGAGGAGGACACAATGGAGTTGTCAACCGTGATGGCGAGATCATGGAACGGGCAGTCCTTCCCCGGGAGGAAGAGCAGCTCCGTCTTGCCGAGGTTCAGCTTGAGGTGGTGATCCGTCATCCACACTGATATGTCTGCCAGACATGCAGAGATGCGATTCGCCACCTGGTCATCAGAAGGGGGAAAGGAGAAGATTAATTGTGTGTCGTCTGCATAGCAATGATAGGAGAGACCATGTGAGGTTATGACAGAGCCAAGTGACTTAGTGTATAGCGAGAATAGGAGAGGGCCTAGAACAGAGCCCTGGGGGACACCAGTGGTGAGAGCGCGTGGTGAGGAGACAGATTCTCGCCACGCCACCTGGTAGGAGCGACCTGTCAGGTAGGACGCAATCCAAGCGTGGGCCGCGCCGGAGATGCCCAACTCGGAGAGGGTGGAGAGGAGGATCTGATGGTTCACAGTATCGAAGGCAGCCGATAGGTCTAGAAGGATGAGAGCAGAGGAGAGAGAGTTAGCTTTAGCAGTGCGGAGCGCCTCCGTGATGCAGAGAAGAGCAGTCTCAGTTGAATGACTAGTCTTGAAACCTGACTGATTTGGATCAAGAAGGTCATTCTGAGAGAGATAGCGGTAGAGCTGGCCAAGGACGGCACGTTCAAGAGTTTTGGAGAGAAAAGAAAGAAGGGATACTGGTCTGTAGTTGTTGACATCGGAGGGATCGAGTGTAGGTTTTTTCAGAAGGGGTGCAACTCTCGCTCTCTTGAGGACGGAAGGGACGTAGCCAGCGGTCAGGGATGAGTTGATGAGCGAGGTGAGGTAAGGGAGAAGGTCTCCGGAAATGGTCTGGAGAAGAGAGGAGGGGATAGGGTCAAGCGGGCAGGTTGTTGGGCGGCCGGCCGTCACAAGACGCGAGATTTCATCTGGAGAGAGAGGGAGAAAGAGGTCAGAGCACAGGGTAGGGCAGTGTGAGCAGAACCAGCGGTGTCGTTTGACTTAGCAAACGAGGATCGGATGTCGTCGACCTTCTTTTCAAAATGGTTGACGAAGTCATCTGCAGAGAGGGAGGAGGGGGGATTCAGGAGGGAGGAGAAGGTGGCAAATAGCTTCCTAGGGTTAGAGGCAGATGCTTGGAATTTAGAGTGGTAGAAAGTGGCTTTAGCAGCAGAGACAGAGGAGGAAAATGTAGAGAGGAGGGAGTGAAAGGATGCCAGGTCCGCAGGGAGGCAAGTTTTCCTCCATTTCCGCTCGGCTGCCCGGAGCCCTGTTCTGTGAGCTCGCAATGAGTCGTCGAGCCACGGAGCGGGAGGGGAGGACCGAGCCGGCCTGGAGGATAGGGGACATAGAGAGTCAAAGGATGCAGAAAGGGAGGAGAGGAGGGTTGAGGAGGCAGAATCAGGAGATAGGTTGGAGAAGGTTTGAGCAGAGGGAAGAGATGATAGGATGGAAGAGGAGAGAGTAGCGGGGAGAGAGAGCGAAGGTTGGGACGGCGCGATACCATCCGAGTAGGGGCAGTGTGGGAAGTGTTGGATGAGAGCGAGAGGGAAAAGGATACAAGGTAGTGGTCGGAGACTTGGAGGGGCGTTGCAATGGGGTTAGTGGAAGAACAGCATCTAGTAAAGATGAGGTCGAGCGTATTGCCTGCCTTGTGAGTAGGGGGAAGGTGAGAGGGTGAGGTCAAAAGAGGAGAGGAGTGGAAAGAAGGAGGCAGAGAGGAATGAGTCAAAGGTAGACGTGGGGAGGTTAAAGTCGCCCAGAACTGTGAGAGGTGAGCCGTCCTCAGGAAAGGAGCTTATCAAGGCATCAAGCTCATTGATGAACTCTCCGAGGAACCTGGAGGGCGATAAATGATAAGGATGTTAAGCTTGAAAGGGCTGGTAACTGTGACAGCATGGAATTCAAAGGAGGCGATAGACAGATGGGTAAGGGGAGAAAGAGAGAATGACCACTTGGGAGAGATGAGGATCCCGGTGCCACCACCCCGCTGACCAGAAGCTCTCGGGGTGTGCGAGAACACGTGGGCGGACGAGGAGAGAGCAGTAGGAGTAGCAGTGTTATCTGTGGTGATCCATGTTTCCGCCAGTGCCAAGAAGTCGAGGGAGGGAGGCATAGGCTGAGATGAACTCTGCCTTGTTGGCCGCAGATCGGCAGTTCCAGAGGCTACCGGAGACCTGGAACTCCACGTGGGTCGTGCGCGCTGGGACCACCAGATTAGGGTGGCCGCGGCCACGCGGTGTGGAGCGTTTGTATGGTCTGTGCAGAGAGGAGAGAACAGGGATAGACAGACACATAGTTGACAGGCTACAGAAGAGGCTACGCTAATGCAAGGAGATTGGAATGACAAGTGGACTACACGTCTCGAATGTTCAGAAAGTTAAGCTTACGTAGCAAGAATCTTATTGACTAAAATGATTAAAATGATACAGTACTGCTGAAGTTTATTTATTTGCGGATAGCTAGAGGCACACTCCAACACTCAGACATATTTACAAACGAAGCATTTGTGTTTTGTGAATCCGCCAGATCAGAGGCAGTAGGGATGACAACATGTTCTCTTGATAAGTGCGTGAATAGGACCATTTTCCTGTCCTGCAAAGCACTTGAAATGTAATGAGTATTTTGGGGTGTCTGGAAAAATGTATGGGTGTAGAAAGTACATATTTTTAGGAATGTAGTGGGAAAAATGTCAATGTTGTCAAAAATATAAACAGTAAAGTACAGACACCCCTAAAACACTGAAGTAGTACTTCAAATCATTTTTACTTAATTACTTAACACCACTGAACATTGCAAGAATATTCCAGTGTCTCGTTTTCTGAGGGTTAGTTTTCCAGACACATTTCATGGGAACATTGCAGGAACATTCAGGTGTCCAGTTTTCGGAGGGTTCTGAGAATATTCCATCAATGTCACACCAAACATACACAGAACATGTTCTCGCAATATAAGATAATAATGTTCTTGACACGTTTGATGTTTTCAACTTACAAATTTGACAAACTTTGACATGCATGATTCCATTGCATTGTCTGTGTTAGCTATCAGTTCATCTGACTATTTTCTCATCATTCATTTAATTCACTTATTACAGACATTTTATATATACAGTACTAGTCAAAAGTTTGGACACACCTACTCATTCAAGGGTATTTCTTTATTTGTACTATTTTCTATATTGTAGAATAATAGTGAAGGTATCAAAACTATGAAATAGCACACATGGAATCATGTAGTAACCAAAATAATATTTGAGATTTGTGATTTTTCAAAGTAGCCTCCCTTTGCCTTGATGACAGCTTTGCACACTCTTGGCATTCTCTCAACCAGCTTCATTATGTAGTCACCTGGAATGCATTTCAATTAACAGGTGAATTAACAATGAAACGTGTCTAGAACTTTACCATCTTATATTTGGAGAACATGGCAACCATGTTCTGTGTATGTTGGGTATGATGTTGATGGGATATTCTCCCAACCCTCAGAAAACTGGACACATTAATGTTCTTGCAACATCCCATGAAACGTGTCGAGAACATTAATATTGGATATTCTGAGAACATGGTAACCACATTCTGGGTAAGTTAAAAAAAAAAAAACATGCTAAATAGGTTACCAGAAGGTTTTTGCTGACATGGATAGAATGTTCCCATAACCAATGGGAAACTGGACACTCAAACATCAGGGGAACATTTTGGCTAACATTACAAAAATGTTCTCTCTACCTAGAATTGTTAGGCAGGAGGACCCTGCCTGGGAGCTGCCCAAGTAAGTGCCTGAGAGGAAAGACTAAAATATGACTTGATCAGTGCACTAGGCTAACTCATTTTAGACCAAGAAAACATTAAACTTATGAAAGTGCTGACTTGGATTGACTGCATTCGTGCTGAAAAAAAAAGGAGTGCTTTTCCACTGAGAGGTACATAAGTGTGCTGATGGATTCCAGCGTCAGATCAGCACATCACACTGGGTCTGGCTGAAGAGATGCCACACTTCAGCGATACCCACTGGCCCCGGGTCTCACATCGTTGCATAAACCGGCTGACGTTCAAAGAGTTAAATGGAGTCACTTTAATTGAAACGGGCAATTCGGTGCCATCATTTCACAAGACTGCCTCCCACTCATACAGCATGAGTCCACATGACACATATCGATGTGCATATCATCATTTTAGGCTAACCCCCACAAAACAAAGTCGGAACAACTCCCAACAACCAAACCAGGTCATGGGAATGAGAGGGACTAGAATGACTCAGTGCAGCCACCACCCAACCACACGCCATGACTAGTGATCCCCCACCTTGGAGGGGAGAGCCTGGGCTTCCCCTGCCTGCCTGTCTCCCCCTCCACATCGAGGGCATGAGTCACCCTTCTGGTCTGACTCACCCCTCAGGCAGGCAACCCTGGATGGGATGGATGGAAGAGTTGAGGAGTAGGGGGAGAGAAGGGTGAGTGTCTGAAGAAACAGAGCAGAATTAAGGGGCGGGGGCGTCAGAGGGAAAGCCAGACCGACAGGCGACAAACCTTCTGTAAGTCCTCAGAAATAAGAGGCCCAGATGGGGGACTTTGTCTTGGTTGAATTCATAACTGTAGAGACATGACAGTCTCTCCCTGCCTCCCACTTTGTGTGTGTGCGCCTGTGTGTGCACGGGTGTGCGTTTGTTTCCTATGGCTGATACAATTACCTGCCTAAATGTAATCCTTAAGAGTCTGTAGCATCTAAAAGGCTCTCACAAACATGGTGTTCGCTGTTGTGCTCTACGACCTCTCGTCTCAAGGTAACCCATAGAAACGAATGGAAGTAGTTTTGTTCCAACAAAAATAAGGGGTTAAATGTGTACAAAAAAAATATATATATTTCCTGATCTTTCTTATATATCCTTGATATAGGACATACATCATAATTATCAGGTATGAAGGTAAGGCCCAGATGCAGACCATGTTGAATAAACAATAGTTTGATGATCCAATATGGGCAGGCAATAGACAGGTCAGGCAGGGGTCAGTGACCAGAGGTGAGGCAACGGTACCGGGCGGCAGGAAGGCTCAGGGTAAGCAGAGGTCAAAGGTACAGGTCAGTAGGCAGGCAGAGTGGTCAGGCAGGGCGAGAAAAGAGAGACTGGGAAACAAAAACACTGGTTAACTTGACAAACAAGACGAACTGGCAACAGACGAACAGAGAACGCAGGTATAAATACACAGGGGATAATGAGGAAGATGGAGGGGGGTGGAGACAATCACAAAGATCAGGGTCTGACAATAATGAATAAGGTTAAGAAGTGTATTTTTTGCCATGTTTTATTCAATGCTTTTCTATGGGCTGTAGTCGTAAAGGCCAAATTCAATATTTTATCAAATATTTTTGTATATTTTTTTATACATAAATAGATCCCATCCCCTGAGGGTTGAAGTACAAATGGAGAGGCTTAGCCAGGTAAAATATAATGAGCACTTGACATCTCTGCACCTTGGCAACCAGATAATACTTCTGAGTTATTTATCCAAAATCCAAATCAATGAAATTGCTTCAGACCAATGTGGTCTGTTGTGGTTGAGCATGGAGCGCAAGTCTTCAGGGAGTGACTATTGTGCTATGGCTACTGTAGCTACATCTCAGGAGTTGATTGGTGATTAAGGCCAAGGTTATCTGAGGAGAATGCATCTGCAGAGGCGTGACTGACAGAGAAAACAGAGCAGGTCATTAGAATGGTCCTCTCATAAGACTTATAAAGTAAAAGGGGTTGGACCTCCTGAAAATGACTATATGTGAGGCTGTGTCCCCCTTGGAGGGCAGCCTGGCATCAGAGCAATACAAAATATACTTTAGATATTTATGAGCACCTCCAAGACATTCTGATACCTACTATTTTACTTCAGACAGAAACGAAAGTAGGAAGGTTGGTTGGGGCGGATGGGTGGGCGTAATCTGAGGCAATCCAAAGGTTGCATGTTCAAATCGGGAACAACTGTAGCGTTTTAGTTAACCCTTGGATTGAAAGTTACCTATCTAAAGGAATAGAGGGTTTTCTTTAAAGGAAGCCTCTCTAATGCAAATTTGATTGAGTGTGGTGTACAGCAGGGATATTTTTGTTTTCTGTTTTTACTAATGACCTTCAACTGACCTTGAATAAAGTCTGTGTGTCTATGTACACTGACGGCGTAACAGTTTACACATCAGCCACATGTTTAGTTTCCTGTTTGGATCCAGCAAATTGGGAATCCTAATGAAATACAAAAAAGTACTAAATACTCAACTTAACCCAATTCACCTATGTAAATTCGCCTCACCTTTTAGTTCTGATAACCTTTTTTCGTTAGTTCCCTGAACCGCCAACGTAAATTCTCCCCGTAATTCTCCTTTGTTGTTATGCGCAACAAGCAACCTGGTCTTAGATTAAAGAAGTGCAATACTATAAATCCTCCAAGAGGTATGCTATTGTAAGGCCGCTATTCCATTCATAATGTAACCTAATGTAGCGTAGCATATCATACTAAATAGTGTCACGGATTTACGTACAGAATTATATGAATTTCCCTGAAACCACATTGCGGAAGCGCATAGGCTAGAAAGCTCACAGCTGGGGTGTTGAGGTAAAAAGGACTCAAGAGTTGTCATTTACAGCCCACTCAGAGAACTCATTTTGTGTCAATGAGGAATTCACATCTTCATGTCTTCCCCCCCAATTTGATATCAAAAGCGTCTTTGTGGAGAAACCGCTCGGATTCTGGGATCTATATGGTCGCAAGCTGGGGAAACCGGCATGTTTCCAGAAGTGTACACACACAAGCGCATGCAACTACAGACACGCGTGCAGACACACACCATAGAACACATGACATAACATAAACAGTTTAATATTCCCTTCCCTATAAACCTTGAAATCATAAATACATCAACAAAGAAACACTCACTATCCGAGTGGGAATGCATTACATTGGCATCTATCCTTCTTTTCAGCGTGAATTAGGGGGGAGAAACACAGTAGCTTTTAGTAGCACATCATGTGGTACAAGACTTGCATGCGAATGAGATCATCCCGTCTCTCCTCCGGGCCCAGGTATTAACCGAGACCCATAATTTCCATCTGCATAAACTCATTCAAACCTCCCTCCCACAGCAGGCGAGCTTGAGAAATGTGCCCATGCCTGGAGCACCAGCCCAGCCAACTACTGCCTCACATTATGGATGCCCAAAGCATGATAACACGGACTCTGATTTTCAAACAAGGAGGTGGTCAGATTGAGGGAACACTCACTTTGAGTTCAGTCTGCTCCCTGGGTCCAGCATCTAAAATTGTGTTGTGGAAATTCAGAAAACAACAATGACAGTCTTTCATTTGGCAAAGCATTATGGCAACATTAGCTTTGGTCTGTTCTCTGATCCAATCCAACACTGCCATCTGTTGGTGAATATTGGACTATACTGTACCTCAAAGCACCATTAAACTATTGAATGTAGAGCCATGTGATACTGATAATATCAGTTAAGGACTTTAGAGCAGCAAACATTCACTTCCCTCGGTAAAGTGCTTTATTTTCAGTATAGTATGGGACTTGGTGTTCAATATCTCAGTGAGTGTGAACAAAGTATTTGGTGTTATGTGTGTGTGTGTGAGTGAAAGGGTGTAGTTAACTGTCTGTTTCAGATGTCCATAGAGTTCTTAACAAAGTGTCAAATAAGGTAACAAGCACAGTACATGGCTATAATCAATGCTTTGAAATGGAATATGAAGATCCAAATGGAATAGGAATGTGACGCAACTTTCCAAGACGGCTCCACAGATTCAGTAGACTAGCCTCCCTTACATTTAGAACAAGCTATAATAAACTTGTACAACGTTTTCAGGTAAAACTGTGTCAATTGTTGTCCTATTTGAATTGAACAGAAACCATATTAGGCCTGTTCACAAACGAGTATGGGCCTACAGTCGTCATGAAAGTGGTGATAGATTTACGTCATAACGGCCAAGGTTCTAATTCCTAATTCTATGGGCCAAGGTTATACATTGAACCACTTAGCTAAGCACACACACACACACACACACACACACACACACACACACACACACACACACACACACACACACACACACACACACACACACACACACACACACACACACACACACACCTTCAGACTCTCTCTGCCTCTCAGGGGAGCTGGAGAAAGAAGATCTTGAGAGGCGGATCAGAGAGGTCGAGAGAGAGACGGCTGGCTATAAATTCTTCGATGTTCTCCTGGAGGACATGAAGAAAGAGCCAGAACTCAAGCTGAACACTCTCCAGGAGGCCTTAGACAACGAAAATCTCCATGCTGCCATGGCCACGGAGGAGAAGCGGCTGGCCAGTCAGAGACGAGCGGAACCAGAAACCCTCTCCATCAGGTCATAAGAGCCATACAGGCCAAAACAGACTAAATGATCGCTAAGCTCAAGCAGCAAGAGAGCGAGAGAAGGGACTTGAACACACAAACGGCCATAAAGCTACAGCTTGCTGAAAATGTGAAACAGAAGCTCAGAGCTCATAGTACTCTTATTGTATTTTTTTAATAAAGCCTTCCTGCATAAACCTCTGCCTTACCTTACTCCGTTATTAACGGAGATGGCTAACTATGGAGATCCCTTTGCTCTCCACTGAGTTAGGTAAATCTGCGTCAAGTTTTTTTTCACCTTACTTGTGGAATGATCTCCATGGGTCTCTAAAATGTGATGAATTGGTGCCTCTAGGGCCATTCAAAAGGCTGATTTGAGGACCTTTTACTGAAGAACGTGTTTCTAGGATTGTTTTTCTTGTCATATAATGATCTGTATTGGTGTGAATATTGATGGGTGGAGCGTATTGATGTGCATACAGGGCTCATCTGTAAAAGAGACCTTGGTCTCAGCATGACTCCCAGTCAAAATAAAGATTCAATAAAATTAAAATTAAAATTGTCAACAGGAATGGGGTTTAGATCCTATGAAGAACTAACACAGCAAGAGTTCATTGTCCTAGACAGCTTTGACCCTGTGCTGATACGGGGGGTGGACATAAGAGTGCCCTAACTTAAAATGTACACAGTAAAAATGCTACAATGTACAATACACTTTGAGTAGTGGACTTCCATCCTTCAGTTTATAAGTTCTACTGAGTTATTAGGTTCTTCAACATCAGTAGAGCCCAAATTGTCTTTGTTGTTTTTATCCACACACTGTTTCGATGACTAATTTGATAAAGGGTAATTACACTGAGATAGATGTTCTCCCCGATTCTAACACCCCAGCGACGGGCTAGTGGTAGAATGAGTGTCTTGATGCCAAAACCAATTAATCACACCCTCTTTATCTACAGCTGAGAGAGCGAGAGAAAGAGAGAGAGTTCATTATAAAATGAAACCAGAGGCCTACTGCATGTAACTGCCCTGACACTCTCCTCTGCCACTACAACCATGGCTATAGCAGATCCAGACCAAGTTGCAGCAGATCAATCCATATCCAATAGGTTTGCCTGACAAGTCTATCTCAACAAGTTCTCAACTACAACTGCGACCTGGCCAAGATAAAGCAAAGCAGTGTGACACAAACAACAGAGTTACACATGGGATAAACAAACGTACAGTCAGTAACACAATAGAAAAATCAATATACAGTGTGTGAAAATGTAGTAAGATTAGGGAGGTAAAGGCAATACATAGGCCATAGTAGTTAGTGAGGGAGATATAAGACTCCAGCTTCAGTGATTCTTGCAATTCGTTCCAGTCACTGGCAGCAGTGAGGAGTTGGGTTTGGGGGTGACCAGTGAAATATACCTGCTGGAGTTCGTGCTACGGGTGGGTGCTGCTATGGTGACCAGTGAGCTGAGATAAGGCGAGGCTTTACCTAGCAAAGACTTATAGATGACCTGGAGCCAGTGGGTTTGGTGACGAATATGAAGCTAGGGCCAGCCAACGAGAGCGTACAGGTCGCAGTGGTGGGTAGTATATGGGGCTTTGGTGACAAAACGGATGGCACTGTGATAGACTACATCCAATTTGCTGAGTAGAGTGTTGGAGGCTATTTTGTAAATGACATCGCCAAAGTCAAGGATCGGTAGGATAGTCAGTTTTACGAGGGTATGTTTGGCAGCATGAGTGAAGGATGCTTTTTTGCGAAATAGGAAGCCGAATATAGATTGAAGTTTGGATTGGAGATGCTTAATGTGAGTCTGGAAGGAGAGTTTAGTCTAACCAGACACCAAGGTATTTGTAGTTGTCCACATATTCTAAGTCAGAACCGTAGTAGTGATGCTAGACGGGCGGGTGGGTGCGGGCAGCGATCTGTAAGGCGTGCGTACTGGCGGTAGAGAAGTCAGGCGCAGGAGAGCAAAGACTGTGTTCCAACGGTGCAGTTAAATTATAAAAATCACTGTGAACAAAATACAATCATAATGGGACAAAACCCCAGACATAACGTGCACAAGCACTTACAAAAATCAATACCGGACAAGGACATGTGGGGAACAGAGGGTTAAATACACAACATGTAATTGATGGGATTAAAACCAGGTGTGTGGGAAGACAAGACAAAACAAAACAAATGGAAAATGAAAGGTGGATCGGCTATGGCAAGAAGACCGGTGACGTCGACCGCCGAATGTCGCCTGACCGACTTCGGAGGAAGTAGTGGCACGATCGGTTGAAGAGCATGCATTTAGTTTTACTAGCATTTAAGAGCAGTTGGAGGCCACGGAGAAAGTGTTGTATGGCATTGAAGCTCATCTGCAGGTTTGTTAACACAGCGTCCAAAGAAGGGACAGATATGTACAGAATGGTGTCATCTGTGTAGAGGTGGATCAGAGAATCACCAGAAGCAAGAGCGACATCATTGACATATACAGAAAAAAAGAGTCGGCCTGAGAATTGAACCCTGTGGCACCACCATAGAGACTGCCAGAGGTCCGGACAACAGGTCCTCCGATTTGACACACTGAACTCTATCGGAGAAGTAGATGGTGAACCAGGCGAGGCAGTCATTTGGGTAACCCAGTCTGCCGTTAAGAATGCGGTGATTGACAGATTCAAAAGCCTTAGCCAGGTCGATGAATACGACTGCATAGTATTGTCTTTTATCGATGGCAGTTATGATATTGTTTAGCACCTTGAGCGTGGCTGAGTTGCACCCATGACCAGCTCGGAAACCACATTGCATAGCGTAGAAGGTTTGGTGGGATTCGAAATCGTCGGTGATATGTTTGTTCACTAGGTTTTCGAAGACTTTAGAAAGGCAGGGTAGGATAGATATAGGTCTGTAACAGTTTGGGTCTAGAGTGTCTCCCCCTTTGAAGAGAGGGATAATTGTGGCAGCTTTCCAGACGATACAAAAGAAAGGTTGAACAGGCTAATAATAGGTGTTGCAACAATTGCGGTGGATAATTTTAGAAAGAGAGGGTCCAGATTGTCTGGCCCAGCTGATTTGTAGGGGTCCAGATTTTGCAGCTCTTTCAGAACATCAGCTATCTGGATTTGGTTGAATGAGAAATGGGGGAGGCTTGGGCAAGTTGATGTGGGGGGTGGGGGGCTGTTGACCGGGGTAGGGGCAGCCAGGTGGAAAGCATAGCCAGCCGTAGTAAAATGCTTATTGAAATTCTCGATTATCATAGATTCATCGATGATGACAGTGTTTCCTAGCCTCAGTGCAGTGGGCAGCTGGGAGGAGGTGCTCTTATTCTCCATGGACTTTACAGTGTCCCAGAACTTTTTTGAGTTCTTGCTACAGGATGCAAATTTATGTTTGAAAAAGCTAGCCTTTGCTTTCCTAACTGCCTGTGTATATTGGTTCCTAACTTCCCTGAAAAGTTGCATATCGAGGTGGCTATTCGATGCAAATGCAATACGCCACAGTATGTTTTTGTTCTGGTCAAGGGCAGTCAAGTCTGAAGTGAACCAAGGGCTTTATCTGTTCTTAGTTCTACATTTTTTGAATGGGGCATGTTTATTTAAGATGGTGAGGAAAGCACTTTTAAAGAATAACCAGGCATCCTCTACTGTCCTCTAATGAGTTCAATATCCTTCCAGGATACCCAGGCCAGGTCGATTAGAAAGGCCTGCTTGCTGAAGTGTTTTAGGGAGTGTTTGACAGTGATGAGGGGTGGTCATTTGATCGCAGACTGATTACGGACACATGCAATGAGGCAGTGATCGCTGAGATCCTGGTTGAAGGCAGCAGAGGTGGATTTAGAGGGCAGGTTGGTCAGGATGATATCTATGAGGGTACCCACGATAACATATTTAGGGTTGTACATGGTAGGTAACTTGATCATTTGTGTGAGATTGAGGGCATCTAGCTTAGATTGTAGGATGGCCGTGGTGTTAAGCATATCCCAGTTTAGGTCACCTAACAGTATGAACTCTGAAGATAAATGGGGGGCAATAAATTCACATATGGTGTCCAGGGCACAGCAGGGGGCTGAAGGGGGTCTATAACAAGCGGCAACAGTGAGACTTATTTCTAGAAAGGTGGATTTTTTTAAAAGTAGAAGCTCAAACTGTTTGGTCACAGACAGTATAGCATGACAGAACTTTGCAGGCTATCTCTGCAGTAGATTGCAACTCCACCCACTTTGGCAGTTCTATCTTGGCGGAAAATGTTGTAGTTGGGGAAGGAAATTTCAGAATTCTTGGTGGCCTTCCTAAGCCAGGATTCAGATACGGCTAGGACATCAGGGTTGGCGGAGTGTGCTAAAGCAGTGAATAAAACAAACTTAGGAAGGAGGCGTCTGATGTTAACATGCATGAAACATGCATGAAACAAAGGCTTTTACGGTTACAGAAATCAACAAATGGGAGCGCCTAGGGAATAGGTGTAGTGCTGGGGGCTACAGGGCCTGGGTTAACCTCTACATCACCCGAGGAACAGAGGAGGAGTAGGATAAGGGTACGGCTAAAGGTTATGAGAACTGGTCATCTAGTGCTTTGGGAACAGAATAATAGGAGCAGACTTCTGGGCATGGTAGAATAGATTCGGGGCATTATGTACAGACAATGGTATGGTAGGATGTGAGTACAGTGGAGGTAAACCTAGGTGTTGAGTGACGATGAGAGAAATTGTGTCTCTGGAGGCACTAATTTACCCATGGTAGGTCTCTGCATGTGTGTGGGGTGGGACAAAATAGCTATTTAAGGCATGTTGAGTGGGATTGAGGGCTCTACAGTGAAATAAAACAATAAGAACTAGCCAAGACAGCAGTAGACAAGGCATATTGACATTAGAGAGAGGCATAAAGCAATCACAGGTGTTGATCAGGAGAGCTAAAACAACAACGGATAAATGGTGATGAATGGGCAGAGGGGTCAGTTAGGTACATACAGGACCTGAGTTCGAGGCTGGGGGCCGACAGGTAAACAAAGTCAGGTACCGTGTTATTGAAATAGTCCAGGGAGCATCAGCTGTGTAGCCGAGTGACCATAGGGTCAAAAGAGCAGCAATAGGTGAGTCAGGGTGCCGTTCGGTAGTCACTGCTACACTCGGCGAGCAGGGGAGACAGTGTTCAGAAAAGCTAGCGGGCCGGGGCTAGTAGATGGTTCTTCGGCGACATCGTAACAGAATAGCCTGTTGAGACCACATCAGGTGATCACATCGGCAGTCCAGTCGTGATGGATCGGTGGGGCTCCATGTCAACAGTAAAGGGTCCAGGCCAATTGGCAAAAGAGGTATTGTAGCCCTAGAATTAGCTGGTATATGGGCCTAGCTCGAGGCTAGCTCAAGGCCAACTGGTGCTTGCTTTGGGACAGAAGCGTTAGCTAACAGTAGCCACTTTTTTGCAGCTAGCTAGCTGCGATGATCCGGTGTAATGATGCAGAGTGGCAGGCATTTTCCGAGCTAAGGCTGGCTGGTGACTGAGAAAAAAGGTGAAAACCGCTAGCCGTGGCTAACAAAGACTAGTAGATAATTAGCTGGCTAGCTGCTGATGAAAGTTCCCGTTATAAGGAATAAAAATAGCAGATCCATACCAAATTGGGTGAGGCGGGTTGCAGCAAAGTATATTTAGTTCGTAAATAGATAGTGAGATTGAGATATATTCTAAAAAGTTTGGCTAGTTACACGGGATAAGACGAAGACAAACACACACGTCCGACTGCTACGCCATCTTGGGGATAAAAATAGTTGATTTCCTAAACATTATATCCACCAATATTTCACATGTACAGTACCGTTCAAAAGTTTGGGGTCACTTAGAAATGTCCTTGTTTTTGAAAGAAAAACAACATTTTTTGTCCATTAAAATAACATCAAATTGATCAGAAATACAGTGTAGACATTGTTACTGTTGTAAATGACTATTGTAGCTGGAAACGGCAGATTTCTTTATGGAATATCTACATAGGCGTACAGAGGCCCATTTAACAGCAACCATCACTCCTGTGTTCCAATGACACGTTGTGTTAGCTAATCCAAGTTTACAATTTTTAAAAGCCTAATTGATCATTAGAAAACCCATTTGCAATTATTCTAGCACAGCTGAAAACTGCTGTTCTGATTAAAGAAGCAATAAAACTGACCTTCTTTAGACTAGTTGAGTTTCTGGAGCATCAGCATTTGTGGGTTCAATTACAGGCTCAAAATGGACAGAAACAAATAACTTTCTTCTGAAACTCGTCAACTGGCAGGTTCATTAAATAGTACCCGCAAAACACCAGTCTCAAAGTCAACAGTGAAGAGGCGACTCCAGAATCTGTCCTTCTAGGCAGAGTTGCAAAGAAAAAGCCTCTCAGACTGGCCAATAAAAGCCTCTCAGCCTCTCAAGCCTCTCAGACTGGCCAATAAAAATAAAAGATTAAGATGGGCAAAAGAACACAGACACTGGACAGAGGAAGACTGGAAAAAAGTGTTGTGGACAGACAAATCTAAGTTTGAGGTGTTCAGATCACAGAGAAGAACATTCGTGAGACGCAGAAAAAATTAAAAGATGCTGGAGGAGTGCTTGACGCCATTTGTCAAGCATGGTGGAGGCAATGTGAAGGTCTGGGGGTGCTTTGGTGGTGGTAAAGTGGGAGATTTGTACAGGGTAAAATGGATCTTGAAGAAGGAAGGCTATCACTCCATTTTGCAACGCCACGCCATACCCTGTGGACGGCGCTTAATTGGAGC
The DNA here is from genome assembly GCF_023373465.1 of Oncorhynchus keta. Lineage (NCBI taxonomy): Eukaryota > Metazoa > Chordata > Actinopteri > Salmoniformes > Salmonidae > Oncorhynchus > Oncorhynchus keta. Next base: position 64,933,874 of record NC_068430.1, on the reverse strand, counting down.
CAATTTCCTCCTACAACAGGACAATGACCCAAAGCACAGCTCCAAACTATACAATAACTATTTAGAGAAGAAGCATTCAGATGGTATTCTGTTTATAATGGAGTGGCCAGCACAGTCACCCGATCTCAACTCTATCAAGCTGTTGTGGGAGCAGCTTGACCATATGGTAAGTAAGAAGTGCCCATCAAGCCAATCCAACCTGTGGGAGGTGCTTCAGGAAGCATGGGGTGGAATATATTCAGATTACCTCAACAAATTGACAGCAAGTATGGCAAAGGTCTGCAAGGCTGTAATTGCTGCAAATGGAGGATTCTTTGTCGAAACCAAAGTTTGAAGGACCCAATTATTATTTCAATTAAAAACATCTAGACTATATTTCCTATTCATTTTGCATCTCATTTCATGTATGTTATCATGGAAAATTAGGACATTTCTAAGTGACCCAAATCTTTTGAACGGTAGTGTATGTTTTTTCAACATAAATTATTATTGCTTCCCTTCATGTGTGTGTAAAATATTGTTGTCATATTTTTTATTCATAGACTTTAGATGTGTATAAAATTGTGTTTTGTTGCAAAACGCTACATGTCCATTGTTTAGCTGGAATGGAATGTTCCTGTCCTGTATGTTTGACTGTGATATGTGGTTGTTTTACTGAGCGACAGTATCTTAACATGAATGCACTTAATGTAAGTTTCTCTGAATTAGGCCATCTGCTAAATGCATAAAAGATCAAATCTAAATGTTTTACATACAGATTTCAAATTACTTTGATTGATAAATGTTTTTTAAATATTGATATCAAAAGGTATCATTTGCACATGTATTTATTTAAAATGTAGTTAATTGATTGTAAAACCTGTTAGTCTACTTATTTATGAGAGTTCTGAGAGTGAGGCATATGTGAAATACAAATACCAACATTTCTGAAAATGGATATTTAGCGATTCATTTCTAGAGAAAGCAACATTGGCCACGGAGGCGTTTACTGACCAAAACATTAAAATAACCTATGATACGCACTGGCATGCCGCACTAAGTGGCAGCATCCTCCACTCCCTCTTTCTGGTTCTAGTGGTGGACCACAATGGTGACAACACAAGCTCAGCTTCTTCCAGAGAGCGCGCTGTAGACACAGACCGCAGATAAGACATTTTGGGATGAAGAGTTGAGATGAATGTCAGACTGCTGCTTGCTATTCCCAGAAATAACTTCAGGACTGGGAATATGTTCTGTTTAGTCTGTATATTTATTTTACCTTTATTTAACTAGGCAAGTCAAATTCTTATTTTCAATGACGGCCTAGGAACAGTGGGTTAACTTAACTGCCTGTTCAGGGGCAGAACGACAGATTTGTACCTAGTCAGCTCGGGGATTTGAACTAGTCCAACGCTCTAACCACTAGGCTACCCTGCCGCCCCATATAGATGGCAAGGCTGCCCAGTTTTACGCATGGGTTCAAAGTAGCCTAATACAGTCTTCTAAAAATGGACACTTCTTCAGACTAGACCAATTTGGAATTTCCCCTGAGATTCTACTGATATGACAAGTGTGCTTTGCCCTCCACTTTCTGCGCCCTTGGTGCGCTGGTCAGCGAAGAGAAGCCCACGTAGGCTACATTCTTTCGAAATGACACAATGGTCATGCACTTTGTAAACAGGGCCTGATGAAAAAGTCTTAACATGATAACTAATGGACAGGTCCCATGTGAAATGTACTGTAAAAAAATGTTATATCTTATTTCGTGGGCAAATCTAGTCGAGCATTTTTGTTGACAGGTACAGGCGCCGTGTACAACGCTTTAATTGTCGTTCCTCAATTCTATCACTAGAGAGCGATCTGACACTTATTTTTCAAAGGGAAAACATCTTAATAGCGTTGAAATCACTCGCAGTCTCTTGCCCAGCAGACCGCTTGCTTCTTCAGCGGGTATTTGACTGTGTGCATTCCCTTATCACGCGCAAGCAGGTCTGCGGATCGCGTCCCTTCCTCCCTCTGCGCGCAGGATGGACCCGAAGATAACCGAATCGGACCCTCCACCATATCGCAAAGGAATCACCCAGGTTCTGCAGTACGGGGAATTCACAGCCACCGGCAACCGAAAGGTGAGGTACGCGGTGAGTTTAACCGAGAGAGATCTCACCATTCAGAAGATCACGTCAACACCTGCGGGACGGAGCAAGGTGGTTTTCAACTTGAGGGACTGTGTCGGCTGCCGGGCTTTCAGCGCAGATGACAACGCGGACGCGTACTTCTCTGTCTATTTCTACCCCTTTAAAAGACGATGGATGAGCTCTGGAGTGGCCAGGCAGCGGGTCGAGCAGTGCTTTCGGGTATCCCAGTTCCAGGACCCACGCGCCAACCTGGAGGAGGCAGAGAAATGGGCTGGCACCATCCGGGAGAGCTCTGTTCGTCAACAACATTTGAGAAATCGTGAGCAAGTCATATAGTTTCGTATAATTTTGTGGTTGAGGAAAGTGCTGTGTGTGCTTATCACATTCATGTTATTTATCAAGTTGGTATGCCTGTCTTGCGCACATGATTTAGTTATTGACATAGGAAGAATGGTTGTCTTTGCATAATCTAATCTACTGATGTGGCGCAAATTCCTCACTCTTATCGATGTCAACTGTCTCAGGCTATTCTATTACCTTTTAAACTAATTTCCGTAAATGAATAAAACAATAGGACTGGTCAGACTGACACTCAAATTACAGAATGTTCACTAAGCAACATTTAACAGCCCAAAGTAACAACAAAACACCATCTAGAATAACAATAGTTTATCCCCCTCAATCTCAACTCTGGACTTTGAATCCAGTCGTCGTCGTCGTCGTCGTCGTCCCCCCCAATTTGAAAATTGGACACCAGGTGTGTGTGCGCAATTAATTATCAGATACCACAGAACCAGCAGGCTCCGGACCCCTGGCCTAAACCAACTAATAGAGAAGAAACAACATCCAGATCAGGATTTTACAACATGCTTCTCTCCTTGTTTTGACCCTAAACTGGTACACCTGATTCAATTAGTCAAAGGCTTGATGATTAGTTGACTAATTGAATCAGGTGTTTAGGGTTAAAACCTGATCTAGACAATAGGCCTATTAAAGGTATGAGTGCTGAGGGATATAAATCTATAATTACTCTAGTGGGAATAATGCACTTTAATTGTAAGGTTCAGAAACAAGGGTCAACCCACATCATTGTCTCTTACCTTGTAGCCATGCTAACAAATCAGCGAACCAATAAAAGGTTGTTCCTTCTAGAAGTGAAGTGCTATGTAAGTCTATAGCTTAGTCATCCAATCACACTAACTTAACAGACGAAGGTAGCCTATAAACCGAGATGCTGGGAATTCTATAGAGGCTTTATCAAGGGATGTGAGCTATAGAAATTCCTCTGCAAAGTGAGGTATTTCTATTGATGCGATACATGAATTCATGCCTGTGTGCCGTCAATTCTAATGGTGGGGGAGAAGTGGGCTGCTGCACAATCTAACTACAACTGATCAAACTGTCCAATAGCCAAGATAGTGGAGAGATGAGATAGAAGTAAACTTTGCAAGATACTGTACTATGGATATTATAGTTGCCTTTGAAACTTGACATTGATATCTCCTCAATGCTTACACAATCATTTGATTACCATAAAAAAACATACAATTTTAGGAAGCTTTACTGTCTGTTCATCTGCCTGTAAATCAACATGGTCTTCTATCCCGCGGCACCCATGTCATTACAGTACATATGTAGTGTGTAATGAACCCACGTCCCAAATGGCACCCCATTTTACATGGGATCCGGTCAAAAGTAGTGCACTGTAGCAGGGAATAGGGTACCATTTGGGACAAGGGAGGAGAATTAATAAGACGGGCATCATTGTCACACATCTCAAGGGCCTCTACTTTCAGCAACAAAGCAGGTCGCTTCCAGCACACTCAATACCATTACTAATATATTACCCAGTGGCCCCTTCGACAAACCACATGCACTGCATGGACAGCAGCATGCATTACAATACACATTTAGAGAATGTGGGTATAGTAATGAACCCGGGTGTAATCATACAACATAGCATATCTAATTTAATACTAGGATGACAGCATATTGTATTTATATAGACATCCTTGCACACATTGAAATGAATGAGGAGTAATAATATACTATTGTACGTTATCGGATATTATAGATCCTGGATGAAACGGATCAATATACCACAGATGTCCACTGTTTACAGACTTATCTTTTATTCCCCAGGGCCACGGTTCAGCTTGTAGTTACCTAAGTATATAGGTAGCATTGAGTTCTCTGTATTCATAGGTACATCTGTTCCTCTGCTTCAGAAGCAGAAGAGAACGTGAGAGAAAAAGAGGAAGATGGAAAGTGTGTTTTTTTTTCACTCGGAGGCCCCAGCAGTGAGACAGCAGTCCTTTTCCCTGAGGACTCTTGTCGGACGTTCTCCAAGATGAGCACTGACGTGCTGTCAAGACCTCTGACTAAGCCCATCTCTCTCTCTCTCTCTCACACACACACACACACACACACACACACACACACACACACACACACACACACACACACACACACACACACACACACACACACACACACACCTCTCTCTGGGGCCTTCCCTGTTTAGACCCTTGGGCTCACAGCAGCTTAGTGTTTCAGGCCACTCAGTGAAGATGATAGAAAGAGGAATTACAACACACAAGCTGGTCAGAAAATCAGCAGCTAAATGTCATTGTCACTCAATAATGTTGATAAGAATCTGTATCTGTGTTTTTCCCTCATGGCTTCACAGAACAATGTACAGCACATTGAATGAGATTTTAAATACATCTGTATAGCAATGAAAAGAAAGTGGATGTCCTTGTCTGTTTATGGCTTGCTGTGTCCTTTGTGTGTTCCCTATTCGGCTAATGACACAACGCTTGAACCACATTTCAACAAAGACCAAAATGGTCTATTATAGTCCATGAGAAGGGCAGTCTCTCACTATGTGGTTGTGGGTTTTCATGGTGGATAGCCAGCTTCCTCTACACAGCTTTATTTGTAAAGTATCATGGCTATAATCTGCTGTTACATTACGTTGTATGTTTACAGACAATGTACTGTAAGCATGTAAGGTGCACATCTTTAGTTAAATCTGAGTGATAGAATTAAACTATCAATTGCGAAGTCTTGTCAGTTACAGGTTATAAAAATCCGTAGAGTTTTTACTTCGGAGTCGTTTTTTTTATTCAGCTGTCTCGCCCAACTCACCCCACTGCCGAAAATACCCAGGAGACACCACTCAAGAGGAGAGTGACAGCCGGTGGTTAGATCCTCTCACTCAGTGTCTCTCACTGACTTTCGCTGTTTCTTTAACACCCCTCTTTCTTTCTCCATCTACATCTTTGCCATTCTCTCTATCCTTCTTTATCTTTCCCTCATCTCTCTCTCCCTCTTTCCACTTTTTCTCTCCCCCATCTTTCTCTCAATCTCTGCATCTCTTTCGCTCTCCTCTCTTTCTCCCCCTCTCTCTCTCTCTCTCTCTCTCTCTGAGAACAAATCACCACACCAGGCATCTCCTCCCTCCACACCCTTTGTGGTCGGTCTGGTTTGAGTCTCAACTCAGCCAGAATCTGTTTACTCGCTCAAACACACTGCCACGATGTTGTGTACAAGGCTATTCTATTTGTGTTTGTCTTGGTGAGGTACCATCAGACATAGATAAGATGCATTTGGGTTAATGAGGGACTGTTTGTGTAGGTGTCCAAAGACGGCCTACACAAGACACATCTGATTTGTATCTTACCAGCACAAATGCAGACAGTTAAGCTAACTACATTTAGTGGATGTGCGAGCCTATGACAAATCCATTGAATATTAAGGCTAGGCATTAATGTCATATCACAATATTTTTGACAGTATGGCGGTATTTCACGATATTTGATGTTTCTGAATAACAAAAGTTCTAAATATGTTTTATGGGCAGTGCATGGCCCTAGGATGGCAACACATTCATTTTAAGTGGTTTTAATTGTTTTTCTCCATTCTGATGGTTTAATGATCAACAAAACATGGGCAAAACTTTTTGTAGAACTTTTTGTTTATTTAGCACTTTATCAAAATGTAATTATGGACTGTATTGTAAAAATCTTTACCGGTATGTGTATTCTTCATAACTGTGTACTGGCATTCACGATATATCGCCCAGTCCTTCTCCATATTATACTTTAGATATGTGTTATGGCTGCTAGTGGCCAAATGGGTGATAATAATATAGAATCCTTTAATGTGGAAGCTGGCTTTTCTCCTAATGGGGGTTTGTCCAGATTTAGTACTACCAACATCTGATGTGTAAGAATGCATTGATGGGTACATGCAATAATTAAGCATAACTTGGCTTGTTACTATTGTACTATTTAAGAGTATGTTGGCGTTGAGCTTATCATGGTAGGTTATGTACTTACAGTATCACGTAACGCAGGAATTCTTATAGTTGGATGTATTTATTTTTATTATTATAAGATTAAAAAATACATTTAGTGGAATTTTACAAAGGGATAGATTTTACATTTGTAATTTTCTAAATATTTGAAATATTATTCAATTTCATTTAGACAAAATGCACAAAAATGCCCTTGTCCAGAGCAAAGTCTCCCAATTTAAAACTCTCAAAGTGTTTAATATTCTAAAATGGGCAATAATGAATATTGACTGAAAAGGATCTTGTGTAGTCTGTTGCAATAGCACTCTCTGACTTTAAACAAAATGTATTTTAAAACTGCAATTCCTAAAAAATGTGTCTGGAGATTTGGTCAATTCAATGAACCATGAATGAACAGGGTCATCGACCCTTAAAGGACCCCTTCCTCATGTCCTCATTACATGTAGTGCAACAACACAAATCATGGTCTATAAAGCTTTCTACATTTGATAGATTTAAACAAACAATATTGAAATCACCATCATGACTGTAAGTCGCTTTGGATAAAAGCGTCTGCTAAATGGCATATATATATTATTGTCACAACCATAAACTGTCAACTCCAGCTTACTGATGGCTTAGGATAGGATATGAATTTTAATGCAATTTGTCAACTCCAGAGGAAAAAAAAACTCAATTAAAAAAAGATATAACGAGTGCTGAAAGATCTGATAAAATTGTTATTTTTATTGGGGGTTTTCAAATTAATCATTTTTTATATTTTACAAATATTTGTATAGAGGTTTTATTTTTATCTGCAAAAATATGTATTTTGAGAATTTGTTGTTATCTCCATCATTGGCTTGTCAACTCCGTCATTAATGGCTAACCCCTTTAAGATCTATCTTTTTGTCAATATAAATATATATTTTATTCACTGTTCTACAACATATGCTTAAATTATTAACGTATTTGCTGTGCTAAGAAAAGGCCAAAATGCTAACAGAATTAGCCCTGGAGCATGATATAGTGCTATAAAACATACAGAAGTTTGGAGATTTGTATTACATATTTGAATAATCTAATGTTAAACTTAAACATATCAAGGCCTTGGACAATAAATGTAAAAGTGAAAGGCCTTTTATTGTGTCTGACAGAATTGACAAATCCGGTTAGTTGCATTTTATGAAAAAGAAAATAAGAATTAGGAGGTTGTTCCTTTACATTGTGTGATAGCTGATACTTTGGTCAATCAAAATATACAGTACCAGTCAAGTTTGGACACATCTATTAATTCCACGGTTTTTCATTATTTTTACTATTTTCTACATTGTAGAATGATAATGAAGACATCAAAACTATGAAATAACACATGGAATGATGTTTTAAACAAATCAAAATATATTTTATATTTGAGATTCTTCAAAGTAGCCACCCTTTGCCTTGAGCTTTGCACACTCTTGGTACTCAACCAGCTTCATGAGGTAGTCACCTGGAATGCAATTTCAATTAACAGGTGTGCCTTGTTAAAAGTTCATTTGTGGAATTTCTTTCCTTCTTAATGCATTTGAGCCTATCAGTTGTGTTGTGACAAGGTAGGGGGGTGTATACAGAAGATAACCCTATTTGATAAGACCATTTCCATATTATGGCAAGAACAGCTCAAATGAGCAAAGAGAAAAATTACATTTCTTTAAGACAAAGTTCAGACAATCTGGAAAATGTCAAGAACTTTCAAAGTTTCTTCAAGTGATGTCGCAAAAACCATTAAGCACTATGATGAAACTGGCTCATGATGACTTGCACAGGAAATAATTACCTAAGAGTTACCTCTGCTGCAGAGGATAAGTTCATTCGAGTTACGAGCCTCAGGAATTGCAGCCCAAATAAATGCTTCAGAGTTCAAGTAAAAGGCACATCTCAACATCAACTGTTTAGAGGAGACTGCGTGAATCAGGCCTTCATGGTCGAATTGCTGCAAAGAAACCACTACTAAAGGACACAAATAAGAAGAAGAGACTTGCTTGGGCCAAGAAACACAAGCAATGGACATTAGACCAGTGGAAATCTGTCCTTTGGTCTGATGAGTCCAAATTTGAGATTTGTGGCTCCAACCACCTTGTCTTTGTGAGACGCAGAGTAGGTGAACAGATGATCTCTGCATGTGTCGTTCCCAACATGAAGCATGGAGGAGGAGGTGGTATGGTGGTGCTTTGCTGGTGACACGGTCAGTGATTTATTTAGAATTCAAGGCACACTAAACCAGCATGGCTACCACAGCATTCTGCAGCGATACGCCATCCCATCTGGGACAATGACCCAACACACCTCCAGGCTGTGTAAGAGCTATTTGACCAAGAAGGAGAGTGATGGAGTGCTGCATCAGATGACCTGGCCTCCACAATTCCCAGACCTTAACCCAGTTGAGATCGTTTGGGATGAGTTGGACAGTAGAGTGAAGGAAAAGCAGCCAACAAGTGCTCAGCATATGTTGGAACACCTTCAAGACTGTTGGAAAAGCATTCCAGGTGAAGCTGGTTGAGAGAATGCCAAGTCTACAACGCTGTCATCAAGGAAAAGGGTGGGTACTTAGACAAATATGAAATACATTTTGATTTGTTTAACGCTTTTTGGTTACTACATTATTCCATATGTGTTATTTCCTAGTTTGGATGTCTTCACTATTATTTTTACAATGTAGAAAATAGTACAAAATATTATGGTAGATGCTATGAAACTGTGACGTCTGGCCCGAGACCATAAAGTGGCCGAGCCAAAGTGTTGAAAGGCTAATAGGTGGCGGATGAGGTCCTCTTAAGGAAGACTTAAAGAGTCTTAGACTTAAAATGCATCTTTTCTTCCTCCCTGCTTTAAAGTAATCGCTGATCGAACAGTCAGATGGGTGTAAGCAAGCACACCCCTGCATTGCTTACACCACTGATCATGTTATATCAGGGATTACTCCAAGGAAGGGAGGGAGGAAAGATGCATGTTCAAACTACTGAGCCTGAGTAAGTGAAGTGGTAGCAGAACCCCATCCTCTCCCCCATGACACAACTCCCAAAGAACAGAGAGAGCGACACAATGAGAGAGAGGGGGGAGAATGGCCACATCAGGTATTCATAACCACATAGACTGCAGACAGAAATACATATTGGGCCCAGCCAAGTGTATAAAACACCTGGCACCCTGCCTCCCCCTCCTTCCTATAAAGATAGTTAGGCCATCTCAGGCTCATTCAGCCGCAATTAACGCTGTGTCATACCTCCCCAGTCTCCACAAATAGAGAATTTGAGCTACACTCAAAGTAGCAACATTAGAATAAGTAGCTAATGCATAATTCAAAGAATGTTTTTGTTGGATGTTCAACTGAAAGTCAAGGAAGTCCAACTGTGAGTCGTCAGTCTTTCACTGCCTGTCCCTGATATGAACATCATTGCTCAGGGGTGAACTTTCCCCTAGGTACAGATCTAGGATCAGCTTCCTCTCCCCCGATCCTAACCTTAACCAGTAGAGGGAAAACTGACCCAAGATCAGTGTGTCTAGGGGCAACTTCACCATACACCAACATCTTCTATAGTCAATTGAAGCTGTAAGCCACCCAGTTTAGTTTCGAGGAAAAGTGGAAAGCGTTAGCTAATAAATAAACAAATGCTCTGTCTTCCATGTCTAACGAGAACAGACACTTCACTGAGTCGCAAGCGAGATCTGTCACGCAATACTGTGCAAGTTTGCCATTCTAAGATGCCATCCTAGGCCTAGACCAGACAAATACTCTTTATGGGGTTTTTCTCTAGGTTTGGAAGTCTACAGATGAGACATTTCTTAATCACTGCACTAGTGAATTCAGTTGAAATGTCGGTCAGACAGCAAGCGTTCCTTCGGAGTCGTTTGGTTTACCACTGTCAATATGGTTCTACAGTAATCGGTTTGGAAAGTGCCTTTTAGTGGCATCTTTAACCATCCCAAATAATTGTTTATGGCCCATTTTGCCTTCGTCTGTCTACAGTAAGTCTACTGCCTTTTTTATGATATTTTTTTGTGTCATAATAAATACTATCAGTGTTTATCTACTTAACCAAGGGCAACAGACTAAAACAGATCACAATCGGACTATAGTTTTATAGTAGTCTGCTACCAGTACATGTCGCAACCACACAATGTGAAGATTAAGAGATTTGACCTTTGATAAGGATGACGCGTTTATGACCTTTTAAGGGCATGGCAAGTGGTGTTACAACTTTATCCGCCCCCACACTACTGTGTTACCTCAGCGCCCACTGGGCATGCTCAGATGTGATTGTTTAAGGGGGCACAGATCTGTTCAGACCTCTGACCACACAAGGCCAAAACAAACAGAGAGCAACATCTAGTATCATGATTCATTAGTCACAATGATGATTATAGAAATGCAGCCATGGCTTTCCCCGGGGTACAAAAGAGCCATTGTGGGGAGGTGAACACAATGAGCAATGTCAGTTTATTTCTAGAGAAACCCAGATTGTTAATTTATTTCTCTCTGTTTGCGTGTGTGCTTTGTTGGTTTCTTCTAGATGTGTCATGTGGCAATGAGCCATGTTGTTTAGCTGATGATGGGTTATACTGGAGGTTCCCTGATTTGACCAGGAAAACGTCCAAACCCTAGTTATAGGCTGTAGGATACTAGGGCCATAATATAACTAGGGCCAAGTGCTTTCGTGGTCAGGTGAGCTAGAGACCAGTTTCACCTGGAAAAACTGACCCTAACCATTGCATCTTGCTGACAACCAAGACCGTAGGTGGAGGTGGTACTCTCAACCACAGCCAGTTTATAATGAAGGAATGTTTGGGAATGGGTAGGGTTGGCTAAGAGGAAGTGTCAATGGGTCCAGACAAAGCGGGCCTCGTGGGTAATGATGAAGCAAAAACACAGCATGGTTGGGGCCCTTGCCAGCTGGGTTGGCACAGGTCCATGCCAAATTATTTATGAGGGCACTGCCCTGGGGCCTCATTTATAAACCGTGCTTAAGTACAAAATATAACCCCAAAATGTCCGTGTGCAATTTTTCACGCAAAAGTTGAAATTTATAATACATTTACCTGATGCGAGAATGTGTTCACCTCTCCACAAATTCTAGACCATGCGTACACACATCTGCGAGTGGTTTAAATATTGTATTGCAAGCTGACATGTATTATGTGCAAATGGGGGATATGATGAAAATTGTATTAATAAAAAAACAGAATGCCAAGAGTCTGCAAAGCTGTCAAGGCAAAGGGTGGCTTTGAACAATCTTTGTTTGAACACTTTTTTGGTTACTACTTGATTCCATATGTGTTATTTCACAGTTTTGATGTCTTCACTATTATTCTACAATGTAGAAAATAGTCAAAATAGAGAAAAAGTAGGTGTGTCCAAACCTTTAACTGGTCCTGTGTATTTCAAATGTTGTTCATATTTTGAAAAGTATTTGTGAAGAAAAGTCGAGATTGTCCCGTCTCTCAATAATCCTTGAACTGACAGTATCATTTAACTGACAATATAATGTAGCGGAGTAGTTTCCTTTGGTTGAAGTGAGTAATGAGTAGGTGTGTCCAAACTTTTGACTGGTACTGTAATTTGACAGTATGGGTAAGCTGTTGCTGTGTTATGGGAGCGTAATATCATTGTCTGTTTAAACTCAGAGCCCACCAAAGCAGGACATAGAACCCCAATAGTGTATTTAGCATTTAGCATTTAGCCTACTTTTAAATTGTTTGATTGTATATTCAATCTTGTAGAATGTGTCAGTGTGCGGACAGGCAGCATACATACATGTTTAGCTTGAAGAAGTCACTGCAAAATATCGATACATCTCTATATTTTTGTACGTGCACAGACTTTTCATAAATGGAGCATGTAGAAATTGTGTGAAATTTACACAACAGTTATAAATGTCTCCATCCTCCCAGGACTTCATTACACAACAGTTATAAATGAGGGCCCTGCTGTCTCCATCCTCCCAGGACTTCATTACGCAACAGTTATAAATGAGGGCCCTGCCGTCTCCATCCTCCCAGGACTTCATTACGCAACAGTTATAAATGAGGGCCCTGCCGTCTCCATCCTCCCAGGACTTCATTACGCAACAGTTATAAATGAGGGCCCTGCCGTCTCCATCCTCCCAGGACTTCATTACTCAACAGTTATAAATGAGGGCCCTGCCGTCTCCATCCTCCCAGGACTTCATTACTCAACAGTTATAAATGAGGGCCCTGCCGTCTCCATCCTCCCAGGACTTCATTACACAACAGTTATAAATGAGGGCCCTGCCGTCTCCATCCTCCCAGGACTTCATTACTCAACAGTTATAAATGAGGGCCCTGCCGTCTCCATCCTCCCAGGACTTCATTACTCAACAGTTATAAATGAGGGCTCTGCCGTCTCCATCCTCCCAGGACTTCATTACTCAACAGTTATAAATGAGGGCCCTGCCGTCTCCATCCTCCCAGGACTTCATTACTCAACAGTTATAAATGAGGGCCCTGCCGTCTCCATCCTCCCAGGACTTCATTACTCAACAGTTATAAATGAGGGCCCTGCCGTCTCCATCCTCCCAGGACTTCATTACGCAACAGTTATAAATGAGGGCCCTGCCGTCTCCATCCTCCCAGGACTTCATTACGCAACAGTTATAAATGAGGGCCCTGCCGTCTCCATCCTCCCAGGACTTCATTACGCAACAGTTATAAATGAGGGCCCTGCCGTCTCCATCCTCCCAGGACTTCATTACGCAACAGTTATAAATGAGGGCTCTGCCGTCTCCATCCTCCCAGGACTTCATTACGCAACAGTTATAAATGAGGGCCCTGCCGTCTCCATCCTCCCAGGACTTCATTACGCAACAGTTATAAATGAGGGCCCTGCAGTCTCCATCCTCCCAGGACTTCATTACGCAACAGTTATAAATGTCTCCATCCTCCCAGGACTTCATTACGCAACAGTTATAAATGAGGGCCCTGCCGTCTCCATCCTCCCAGGACTTCATTACGCAACAGTTATAAATGAGGGCCCTGCCGTCTCCATCCTCCCAGGACTTCATTACTCAACAGTTATAAATGAGGGCCCTGCCGTCTCCATCCTCCCAGGACTTCATTACTCAACAGTTATAAATGAGGGCCCTGCCGTCTCCATCCTCCCAGGACTTCATTACACAACAGTTATAAATGAGGGCCCTGCCGTCTCCATCCTCCCAGGACTTCATTACTCAACAGTTATAAATGAGGGCCCTGCCGTCTCCATCCTCCCAGGACTTCATTACTCAACAGTTATAAATGAGGGCCCTGCCGTCTCCATCCTCCCAGGACTTCATTACTCAACAGTTATAAATGAGGGCCCTGCCGTCTCCATCCTCCCAGGACTTCATTACTCAACAGTTATAAATGAGGGCCCTGCCGTCTCCATCCTCCCAGGACTTCATTACTCAACAGTTATAAATGAGGGCCCTGCCATCTCCATCCTCCCAGGACTTCATTACTCAACAGTTATAAATGAGGGCCCTGCCGTCTCCATCCTCCCAGGACTTCATTACGCAACAGTTATAAATGAGGGCCCTGCCGTCTCCATCCTCCCAGGACTTCATTACGCAACAGTTATAAATGAGGGCCCTGCCATCTCCATCCTCCCAGGACTTCATTACTCAACAGTTATAAATGAGGGCCCTGCCGTCTCCATCCTCCCAGGACTTCATTACGCAACAGTTATAAATGTCTCCATCCTCCCAGGACTTCATTACGCAACAGTTATAAATGAGGGCCCTGCCGTCTCCATCCTCCCAGGACTTCATTACGCAACAGTTATAAATGAGGGCCCTGCCGTCTCCATCCTCCCAGGACTTCATTACGCAACAGTTATAAATGAGGGCCCTGCCGTCTCCATCCTCCCAGGACTTCATTACGCAACAGTTATAAATGAGGGCCCTGCCGTCTCCATCCTCCCAGGACTTCATTACGCAACAGTTATAAATGAGGGCCCTGCCGTCTCCATCCTCCCAGGACTTCATTACGCAACAGTTATAAATGAGGGCCCTGCCGTCTCCATCCTCCCAGGACTTCATTACTCAACAGTTATAAATGAGGGCCCTGCCGTCTCCATCCTCCCAGGACTTCATTACGCAACAGTTATAAATGTCTCCATCCTCCCAGGACTTCATTACACAACAGTTATAAATGAGGGCCCTGCCGTCTCCATCCTCCCAGGACTTCATTACTCAACAGTTATAAATGAGGGCCCTGCCGTCTCCATCCTCCCAGGACTTCATTACACAACAGTTATAAATGAGGGCCCTGCCGTCTCCATCCTCCCAGGACTTCATTACTCAACAGTTATAAATGAGGGCTCTGCCGTCTCCATCCTCCCAGGACTTCATTACGCAACAGTTATAAATGAGGGCCCTGCCGTCTCCATCCTCCCAGGACTTCATTACGCAACAGTTATAAATGAGGGCCCTGCCGTCTCCATCCTCCCAGGACTTCATTACTCAACAGTTATAAATGAGGGCCCTGCCGTCTCCATCCTCCCAGGACTTCATTACTCAACAGTTATAAATGAGGGCCCTGCCGTCTCCATCCTCCCAGGACTTCATTACGCAACAGTTATAAATGAGGGCCCTGCCGTCTCCATCCTCCCAGGACTTCATTACGCAACAGTTATAAATGAGGGCCCTGCCGTCTCCATCCTCCCAGGACTTCATTACACAACAGTTATAAATGAGGGCCCTGCCGTCTCCATCCTCCCAGGACTTCATTACACAACAGTTATAAATGAGGGCCCTGCCGTCTCCATCCTCCCAGGACTTCATTACGCAACAGTTATAAATGAGGGCCCTGCCGTCTCCATCCTCCCAGGACTTCATTACACAACAGTTATAAATGAGGGCCCTGCCGTCTCCATCCTCCCAGGACTTCATTACTCAACAGTTATAAATGAGGGCCCTGCCGTCTCCATCCTCCCAGGACTTCATTACGCAACAGTTATAAATGTCTCCATCCTCCCAGGACTTCATTACACAACAGTTATAAATGAGGGCCCTGCCGTCTCCATCCTCCCAGGACTTCATTACACAACAGTTATAAATGAGGGCCCTGCCGTCTCCATCCTCCCAGGACTTCATTACACAACAGTTATAAATGAGGGCCCTGCCGTCTCCATCCTCCCAGGACTTCATTACGCAACAGTTATAAATGAGGGCCCTGCCGTCTCCATCCTCCCAGGACTTCATTACACAACAGTTATAAATGAGGGCCCTGCCGTCTCCATCCTCCCAGGACTTCATTACGCAACAGTTATAAATGTCTCCATCCTCCCAGGACTTCATTACACAACAGTTATAAATGAGGGCCCTGCCGTCTCCATCCTCCCAGGACTTCATTACACAACAGTTATAAATGAGGGCCCTGCCGTCTCCATCCTCCCAGGACTTCATTACACAACAGTTATAAATGAGGGCCCTGCCGTCTCCATCCTCCCAGGACTTCATTACGCAACAGTTATAAATGAGGGCCCTGCCGTCTCCATCCTCCCAGGACTTCATTACGCAACAGTTATAAATGAGGGCCCTGCCGTCTCCATCCTCCCAGGACTTCATTACACAACAGTTATAAATGAGGGCCCTGCCGTCTCCATCCTCCCAGGACTTCATTACTCAACAGTTATAAATGAGGGCCCTGCCGTCTCCATCCTCCCAGGACTTCATTACGCAACAGTTATAAATGAGGGCCCTGCCGTCTCCATCCTCCCAGGACTTCATTACACAACAGTTATAAATGAGGGCCCTGCCGTCTCCCATCCTCCCAGGACTTCATTACGCAACAGTTATAAATGAGGGCCCTGCCGTCTCCATCCTCCCAGGACTTCATTACGCAACAGTTATAAATGAGGGCCCTGCCGTCTCCATCCTCCCCGGACTTCATTACTCAACAGTTATAAATGAGGGCCCTGCCGTCTCCATCCTCCCAGGACTTCATTACGCAACAGTTATAAATGAGGGCCCTGCCGTCTCCATCCTCCCAGGACTTCATTACTCAACAGTTATAAATGAGTGCCCTGCCGTCTCCATCCTCCCAGGACTTCATTACGCAACAGTTATAAATGAGGGCCCTGCCGTCTCCATCCTCCCAGGACTTCATTACGCAACAGTTATAAATGAGGGCCCTGCCGTCTCCATCCTCCCAGGACTTCATTACGCAACAGTTATAAATGAGGGCCCTGCCGTCTCCATCCTCCCAGGACTTCATTACACAACAGTTATAAATGAGGGCCCTGCCGTCTCCATCCTCCCAGGACTTCATTACGCAACAGTTATAAATGAGGGCCCTGCCGTCTCCATCCTCCCAGGACTTCATTACGCAACAGTTATAAATGAGGGCCCTGCCGTCTCCATCCTCCCAGGACTTCATTACTCAACAGTTATAAATGAGGGCCCTGCCGTCTCCATCCTCCCAGGACTTCATTACGCAACAGTTATAAATGAGGGCCCTGCCGTCTCCATCCTCCCAGGACTTCATTACTCAACAGTTATAAATGAGGGCCCTGCCGTCTCCATCCTCCCAGGACTTCATTACGCAACAGTTATAAATGAGGGCCCTGCCGTCTCCATCCTCCCAGGACTTCATTACGCAACAGTTATAAATGAGGGCCCTGCCGTCTCCATCCTCCCAGGACTTCATTACACAACAGTTATAAATGAGGGCCCTGCCGTCTCCATCCTCCCAGGACTTCATTACTTGTTATGAAAGGGTCCACATTTCATAGAAACACTTTTTTTCTCAGGGAAAAAAGGGACGTCCCATTAGGCAAAGACATCAGATAAACATCCGATTTGGTTGATATTAAAGTGGTAAACGTGAATTCAACTTGGAATGAACCGAAAACACTATTGTTGGTATGTGGTTAGAATGAGACATGAAAAACTGTGTGGCTTTTTTAGCAAATTCATGATGTTGCTTCAACCTATATTTTGTGTGAGGATGATTTTTTTAAAAAATGTATTTTAGATGGAAGTGTATTTGGGGCCGCTACAAAGCTTTTATCTATACTGAGCAAAGATCTGGACAGTTTTAATGATTTTACTGAGTTACAGTTCATATAAGGAAATCAGTCAATTGAGAAATTAATTCGGCCCCAATCTATGGATTTCACAGGACTGGTTAGGGGCACAGCCATGGGTGGGACTGGGAGGACATAGTCTCTTCTTCACCACACTGTCTGTGTGGGTGGACAATTTCAGTTTGTCTGTGATGTGTAAGCCGAGGAACTTAATGTTCCACCTTTTCCACTGCTGTCCTTTCAATGTGGATAGAGGGGTGCTCCCTCTGCTGTTTCCTGAAGTCAATGATCATCTCCTTTGTTTTGTTGACGGTGAGTGAGAGGTTATTTTCCTGACACCACACTCTGAGTGCCCTCACCTCCTCCCTGTTGGCTGTCTCATCGTTGTTGGCAATCAAGCCCACTACTGTTGTCGTCTGCAAACTTGATGATTGAGTTGGAGGCGTGCATGGCCACGCAGTGAACATGGAGTACAGGAGGGGGCACGCACCCTTATGGGGCCCCAGTGTTGAGGGTCAGCGAAGAGATGGAGATGTTGTTTCCTACCTTCATCACATGGGGGCGGCCCGTCAGAAATTCCAGAACCCAATTGCGCAGGGAGGGGTTGAGACCCCCCAGGGCCTCCAGCTTGATGATGAGCTTGGAGGGTACTATGATATTGAAAGCTGAGCTGTAGTCAATGAACAGCATTCTTACATAGGTATTCATCTTGTCCAGATGTGATTGTGCAGTGTGATGGCGATTGCATAATCTGTGGACCCGTTGGGGCAGTATACAAACTGAAGTGGATGGCCGGTAAGGTGGTGGTGATATGATCCTTGACTAGTCTCTCAAAGCACTTCATGATGACAGAAGTGAGTGCTACAGGGCAGTATTAATTTAGTTCAGTTCTTTGCCTTCTTGGGCACATGAACAATGGTGGCCATCTTGAAGCATATGGGGACAGCAGACTGGGATAGGGAGCGATTGAATATGTTCGTAAACACACCAGCCAGCTGATCTGCGCATGCTCTGAGGACGTGGCTAGGGATGCCGGTCTAGGCCAGCAGCCTTGTGAAGGTTAGCATGTTTAAATGTTTTACTCACCTCGGCCACAGAGAAGGAGAGGGGGGCGCAGTCCTTGTTAACGGGCCGCAACGGTGGCACTGTATTATCCTCAAAGCGGGCAAAGAGAGTTCTTAGTTTGTCTGGAATGCGTCGTGGTCGGATTTGTCGTGGGGAAGGCAGGGGAGGGCTTTGTATGCATCACAGAAGTTAGATTATTACCCCACGTGTACTACAATCAACATGCTGATAGAATTTAGGTAGCCTTGTTCTCAAATTTGCATTGTTAAAATCCCCAGCTACAATAAATGCAGCCTCAGGATATATGGTTTCCAGTTTACATAGAGTCCAGTGAAGTTCCTTATGGGCCGTTGTGGTATCTGCTTGAGGGGGAGTGTACAGAGCTGTGACTATAACCGCCGAGAATTATCTTTGGAGGTAATATGGCCGGCATTTGATTGTAAGGAATTGTAGGTTGGGTGAGCAGAAGGACATGAGTTCCTGTATGTTGTTATGATTACACCACGAGTCGTTAATCATAAAGCATACACCCCCGCCCTTCCTCTTCCCAGAGAGGTGTTTATCACTGTCGGCGTGATGCATGGAGAAGCCTGGTGGCTGAATCGATTCCGACAACATATCCCGAAAGAGCCATGTTTCCGTGAATCAGAGGATGTTACAATCTCTGATGTCTCTACGGAAGGCAACCCATGTTCGAATTTCGTCTACCTTGTTGTCAAGAGACTGGACATTGGCGAGTAGTATACTCGGGAGCTGTGGGCAATGTGCACGTCTACGGAGCCTGACCAGGAGGGAGCTCCGTCTGCCCCTTCTGTGGTGCCGTTGTTTTGGGTCAGCTTCATGGATTAGATCCATTGTCCTGGGTGGTGGTCCACACAGAGGATCCACTTAGGGAAAGTTGTATTCCTGGCGGTAATGTTGGTAAATTGACATCGCTCTTATATCCAATAGTTCTTCCTGGCTGTATGTAATACGACTTAAGATTTCCTGGGAAACAATGTAAGAAATAATATATTAAAAAAACAAAATACTACATAGTTTCCTAAGGACTGGAAACGAGGCGAACATATCTGTCGGTGCCATCTTGTGTAATGATCATGTTGTTTAATCAGCTGTGTGATATGCCACTTGTGTCAGGTGGATGGATAATCTTGGCAAAGGAGAAATGCACACTAACAGGGACGTAAACTAATGTTTGCACAAAAATTGAGAGAAATGCACTTTTTGTGCTTAAGGATCATTTCTGGGATCTTTTATTTCAGCTCACGAAACACAGGACAAACACATTACATGTTGAGTTGATATTTTTGTTCAGTATACGTCAAGCAAAGTAGGAAGGCTATGTTAACTGAGGCCATGTGTTATCAAACACACAAGAAAACACGTTGTCACTTTAACTGCATTGTGACAAGACACCTACAGTAGACACACCCCATTCCATCTTACGCCCTGTTACGCTAAGTCAAAGCCCTGTGACCAAACTCCACAGATACCACATATCTACAGTACTGATAGGTGGTGTTTCATAATCTAACCTGTGTTGTCAGAGGCTTGTGTCCCTAACGGCACCCTATTCCCTTTGTAGCGCACTACTATAAAGGGAATAGGGTGCCATTTGGGACACAACCATAGACTGCAATACACTGTTTGCAGTAGTACAGATACTATAACTCTGATAGGTGGTGTTTCCTAACTTGTAATGGTGTAGTCTGCGATATATGTTGACAGTAGCTCCAGTAGACTTGGGGTCGTCTAGAGAAACACGTCCTGCCAATTAGGTTTGATGTTGGTGGATGACCTCATCCAGGAAGCATCCAAAGCACTGTCCTTGTTCTCCACCCATAGCAAGTCATTCAAGTCGTTCATCATCTGTCAAACTTGTTTACCTGGCTTCCCCATCCTCCGTGACTAAAGTACTTTAATTTCCCAGAATGGTTTAGCTAGAGCGGACTGATGCAGAAAGTTAATAATTGGCAAAGAAGCCCTGAATCATAGTTCTGAGTGTTTGTCTAATCAGTATAGTCTGAGGATTAATGTTAGAAATAAGGGATGGGAGTTTTTCCTGACCACCAATGTGACTTGAACAGGAAAAACTCAGGGCCCTAGTTATAGTGCCTGGTCATGGAACATGAACAGGAAAAACTCCTGGCCTTAATAATAGTAATAATTAATCATTCAAGCTTCTCCCTCCATTGCCTATTGTTGTAACAGAAGAGAAGTCACAGATTGACTCAATCAGAAATCTACCTGGTTTATTACAAGTTGCAACAGGGACACAACACACAGCTCGGAAACAAATAAAATGTCTAACTGGCCTCTTGGAGAAGGGCCCTTTATGTCCTAATCAGATAGCACCAAATGTTCTGATAACAGCAGCCCGAGAGGCTTTTAGGAAATAAAACACAAAATGCAATGACTGTCTGCTGCAACAGAATCAGTGTGTCCTCGATCCTTGTACATCCAGTCTGGCGTCAATCACTATCAACAGACATGAGAATAATCCATAACGTTAAGCATCAAGTCTAGTGACCATCAACCCTCACCTTGAGTAGAACATTGAAAAGGGGAAAAAATATATATAATTAAGCTAAACATTGTGTTAAACACTCTAATCTGAATATGAACTTTAGCGATTTAAAATGTTCCCATTATAATTGTCTTTGTATGGGATTCTGTGTTTGTGGGATTTTCTGCAAAGGTCACCAAAAATAGCAGGTCTAACATCTGTCATAATCCCTGTCCGTGCATCTCTCTGTTGTAGGCGTGCTTTACAGTGAGGTGCACCGTCCCTGCAGCGTCATGCTACTGGTGAACCCCCACAGTGGGAAGGGCCAGGCCCTCAGCCTCTTCACCGGACACGTCCAACACATGCTTAACGAGGCCGGTGTCCCACACACTCTGGTCATCACTGGTGAGTATAGCGTACTGTAAGTGCATGCACACACTCGCAGGTAAACGGCGCAGGCACGCACACACACACACGTAATCTCTGCTGAGTTAATGCATGTGCATACACTGACACACAGGTGATCACAGGTCAATATCCTACACTAACACCTGCAGTGACAGGTCAATGAATAATCTGACTGTCAAAGCACTACCCGGCCAAACCCTCCCCTAACCCGGATGACGCTGGGCCAATTGTGTGCCACCCTACAGGACTCCTAATCACGGGCCGGATGTGATGCAGCCTGGATAAGAATAGTGTGGGGGGTTTGATGTAACTTATTAGCCACATTGATCAGGTAATCATTGTCATGTGTGCTGCCACAGTCTGGGGACATTGTAATGATAATGTACTAGTTTTGAATTAGGCTTCTGGTTCAAAGCTCATCAAATGGGTCATATCCATTAGGACACACCTTTGCAAAATGCTTTACAAGTGAAGATGAAAAGTTTCTTGTTGGACACGTCTCTACTATGTTTTCCATTGTTTGGGGCCTAATGAATATGACCCAGATGTAGCTTTTGAAGCCCTACATTTCCGCCCTCCTTTTAGGCTATTGAGTTTCTCTCCCTCTGTTCTTAAATCACTGCAGTGTCAGAGAGCAGGCAAGATAATGAATCCCTTTCCCAAAACTGAGAGAGCAATCCTCTGAACGCATTCTGAAATGCTGAATATGTTAAAATTAGAAAAAATAAAAGACAGGTAGTCACCATACAGGTAGATGCCAACACTTTTCAGAGTAAGACAGGTTGTGCAGGCGTTAGTTTGCAAACAAAGATTCTGCATCACCATTGCTACCTCTTTTAACACTAAAGAGTCCAGCCAAGCTGTACTGGCTGGCCTCGTAATCCGTTTACTGGAACCATGCTGAAATGGTCAATGTGAAAGGAAAATATCAGTGGCTCTCAGTGCTAATCCAGTGAGACTGAGGCAGGGCCAGAGCTGTGCTAGCCTAGTGGACGGTTAGCATGGGGACGCTAATGAGCGAGGACAGGCCCATTATTGGAGCCCTGGCTGTGTGGCGGTGCCAGAGGGAGGGGAAGGATGAGTCCACTGCCCAGAGGGAGACTGGGCAACTGGGCATGGAGGAGGCTTGGCGCAAGGGTCTCAATGGATCTCTGTTTCTCTCTCTGAAAAGGATCAATTGTATGAGGACGCCTTCTCTCTGTCAGTTCAGACGAAGAAGAAAAGTATCCCATGTGGCGCAGTGGTCTAAGTGCCAGAGGTGTCACTACAGACTCTGGTTCAATTCCAGGCTGTATCACAACCGTCCGTGATTGGGAGTCCCATAGAGCGGCACACAATTGGTCAAGCGTTGTCCGGGTTTGGCCGGGGCAGGCCGTTATTGTAAATAAGAATTTGTTCTTAACTGACTTGCCTGGTTAAGTAATTATACAAGGAAAGGAAGCCACCTTATTGAGAGACACCCTAATAGATGGAAAGTGGCAGGATGTTCATCTTGGTCCTTCTGTAGCTCAGTTGGTAGAGCATGGCTTGTAACGCCAGGGTAGTGGGTTTGATTCCCGGGACCACCCATACGTAGAATGTATGCACACATGACTAAGTCGCTTTGGATAAAAGCGTCTGCTAAATGGCATATTATTTATTTTATTTATCTTCTTATTCTTATTCTCCCAGTGACACAGTCTTTCCAGTGAGATTAATGCAGGTGTGACCCATCTATATCAGTGCCAGCTGTGGTGGTTTTGGAATAGAACAGTACATGTCCATAATATAGCCTGTGGCCCAGAAAACAAGATAGAAAAAGCCACTGTTTACTATTGTCAGTTTGAGACCTAGGCGAATCTGTTGCAGGATGTTATCTTTCCAGTGCCGTTGTAACCTAGCTGTGGTTGGTTTTCAAAACAGTACAGTGAGTTCTATAGCCTGTGGCCTGGTCTCAGGGCGGGAGAGCGTGTGGTGAGGTGATTCTACTGGTTCTACATCCCTGTCCCTGGGTGCTGACTAAGCTGCCACAGCATGTCCTCCAGCTCCCAACCTGGTTGACTTATCTGCACACACACACACACACACACACACACACACACACACACACATCACTGCCTCTTCTGCTCCACCTCTGTTGACCCAAAGTCTCCAGATAGACACACACACAGCGTAGCCTTTGTGAACAGGTAGTCAGTCACCTGCAAAGAAAAGGATCCCTGCTATTACTGTCAGTGTGCATTATGGATCCCTGGCGCAGTCCTCATCGTACCTAGAACATTAAATGGTCCTTTTTTTAAATGTCATGTCTGTGTCCTTACTCAGCCCAGCAGCATACTGTATATACCCTAGTGTGAGATGGGTTTGGAACCTCCTTTTGTGGGAGGCAGGGTCAGTGAGAGTGTGGCTGGGAGGAGGGAGACAGAGAAAGGAGAGTGAAGCAAAGTGAGTAGGAACGAGGGGAGTCTGGGGACATGAAACTGCATGGTGGCATTGGAGGTTAAGCCTCGCTCTCTTTCTTTTTTTGGAATCCGAGTCCAAATTGTAGCTTCTTTAGAGGGACAACAATGGCTGCCCTGGGACCAACCCTGAGAGACACATGCACACCCACTGCAGAGAACAGAATAGTTGTCCAAACACACACACAGTAGAGAACAGGATAGTTGTACACACACACACACTGTAGAGAACAGGATAGTTGTCCAAACTCACACACACCTCCACCGCAGGGCCAGTATGGAGAAAAAGGAGCAGTGTAATGATTGTCTCATTCCACATTCCACTGAGCCGGTCAGTCAAGCTACACTACAGTACTGCACTGCGCCCAGTCCCAGACCATCCAACCCATCACCACAACAAACACTCGTAAAAATGACTAAATGCACCAACTCCCCCCTGAGCTGTCTGTGTGTATGAGTGTGAGCATGTGTGTGTTAAAGTGCTATTGGCTACGATCAGCTATCCCCATTAACAGTAAAGGGAGGATGTAAACAACATCAACATCTCCTACGCAGCAACCAGCCTCCTAATATTTTCCAGCTGCGCTGCCCTCCGTCTTGACACTGATTGGCTATCTACACACACTGTGTTCACAGCCTCTGCACATGCAAATGTCACGTGAGGAGACTGATGAAGGGAAATTGATTTGCCTGTATACTGTTCTCAGGCCCAGCAGGAGGGTAATGAATGAAAGGTATGAAAGGTTCTGCATCTCAAATGACACCCTATTCCCTACATAGTGCACTGCTTTTGACCACATGGCCTATGTAGGGAATAGGGTGACATTTGGGACATAGGCCTCGGGGGAGGCATCCGATTACTGAGGCTATGTTGCAGAGGGGAATGCGCTCTACTGTTGTGTCAAGACCAGCATAAAACGATGCAGCGAACAATCACACTACTGTCTTGTAGATTACATACACGGAAAGGAAACAGAGAGAGAGGCTATTGCTGTCAGTGGGTTTCAGACGCAAGGAAAAACAAGGGAGCATAGAAATCCACAAGAGTGTTCCCCAACTCCGGTCCTCCAGTACCCCCAGCAGTACATATTGTTGTTGTGGTCCTGGACAAGCACACCTGATTCAACTTGTCAAGGGCTTTATGATTAGTTGACAAGTAGAATCAGGTGTGCTTGTCAGGGGCCCACAACAATATGCACTGCTGGGGTTACTGGAGGACCGGAGTTGGGAAACACTACTATACAGTATCTCTGTGCAAACAGACACTGCGATCACACAAGCAGCCCAATTCTGATATTTTTGACCAATTAGATCAGCTATGAAAAAGATCTGATTGGTCAAAAGACCAGAACTGGGCTGCCTGTGTAAACACAGCCTTTGAGAGGTAAAGATAAGATTCCTTGGGGAAGAAAGAAAGACTTGGCTTATGCTGTTAAGCTTGAGTGGCTACAACCAAAGAGCTCTTAGACAGTCTGGCCTTTTATAAAGAATGTGTTTTGAGGAGAGAGGAAATATGTGTGTGTGTGTGTGTGTGTGTGTGTGTGTGTGTGTGTGTGTGTGTGCGCGCTTCTCTCTGAGAGTGTGCTACTAATATTAACCCGGCAGAGTGTTAGGGAAATGTAGGGGAATAAAAGGTGCAATTGGAAAGTAACAGTGATGGTACAGGAAGCAGTACCAGTCACTCACTATATATAGACTACACAGGAGGTTTGTGGCACCTTAATTGGGGAGGATGGGCTTATGGTAATGGCTGGAGCAGAATTGGTGGAATGGTATCAAACACATGGTTTCCATGTGGTTTCCTCTCTTCCGGCCATTATCATGAGCCGTCCTCCCCTCAGCAGCCTCCACTGATAGACTACTGCCCCCTAAAGAAAATGTATTACAGCTCTACGAGCAGTTTACCCTCACCTAAGCATAACCTTAACCATACAGGGAAATAACACAAAACTGACCTTAGGTCAGTGCTAGGGGAAACGTAATCCTTCTCCTAGTGGAATGATGGATACAGTTCTAGGATCAGCTTACCCTCCTCTAAGCCCAACCTTAACCATTGGGGGAGAAAGACGAAATCTGACCTTTGATCAGCATCATAAATGAAACGTTATCCTACTCCTGTCGCAATGTACAATCTGCTGATTGCCCCAGTCTAATTTGATGGAGGGCCCTATAACGTAGTTTGGCCTTTTAATCTAATTTGCAATGTGATACTGCATTTCATTAAGGTGGCATATCAACTGTCTCTGCCCTAAAGACATGTGCTGCTCGCCTGGTCACAGGTTGGCGGCACCTTAATTGAGGAGGACGGGTTTGTGGTAATGGCTGTAATGGCTGAAGCGGAATTGGTGGAATGGTAACAAATACATCAAATATATAGTTTCTGTGGGTTTGCCATTCCATTTTCTCCGTTCGACATTTATGAGCCATCCTCCCCTCACCAGCCTCCACTGAGCCTGGTACTGTAGGTGGCCTATCAGTTGTCCTCTACCACCAACCTCCAGTGTAGGCTACATTCCATGTTCCCTGTGTTTTGTTGTTCAGCTATTGTATTCACAACAGTTTGTCCCCGGAAGGGTCATACCTGCCCTTGTCCTCTCCATCTCAAATTTCCGCACTTTGTCAAACCACACACCCACTTCATTCCCGAAGTGATTGGAAGGTCTCACAACTACAAAAGAGAGGGATTTTGACACTACAATAACACACAAACAGTGGTTTTACAGCCACGCACACACCTAAACACATGTAAATGTACTCTTCTTCCTTGTCTGTTTTCAGAGCGGCAGAACCATGCCAGGGAGTTGGTGAGAGAGGCTGACCTGTCACAGTGGGGTGCTCTAGTCATCATGTCCGGGGACGGACTGCTGTTTGAGGTGAGGTACAAATACAATAATCCATTCCCGACAATAATTCAAATTTGCATTCTTACTTGACCTAGTAACTGTCTTGGAACTTCTGGTGCCAACATGGCATCATTTTAACTTCTAAACCTCAAACCCCAGTTTGCTGAGATCCGTGGTTCTGCCTGTCCTTGCATATTGTTGTATATGCACCGATTTTTAAGCCTATTTTTGGAGAGTTTCCACTGAAAGTGCACTTTAGTTTAGACCAGGCATTATTTTGGTCTGTGAAAGTGGCCCTAGATCTGGTGGCTCTCTGGCTGTTGGGTGACCCCTGCTCTATCTGTTCCCCCCAGGTTGTGAATGGCCTGATGGAGAGAGAGGACTGGGAGGAGGCCATCCAGACCCCACTGGGAATTCTACCTGGGGGCTCTGGTAACGCCCTGGCTGCCTCTATACACCACTACTCTGGGTGGGTGACACACCAAGACCACCATGTAGCAGTTAGTTAGCAGCAGTTAGTCCCAATAATGTACTTTGGAAAATGCGTGCTTCCCCCCTCATCTTCCATTGAGGTACTCAATCAGGCATGATTATTTGTGTCAAGTAATGCATTGCGTTGATGTTTCCCATGTTGGATCAGTGATTATCTCAAAGAAGGGAATAATTAGTTGACAACCAATTTATCCAGTTGTGTGAGAAACACACTTCCAGGAAGACCGTAAAGAAGGATACACCAGCACAGGGCCTACTACTGCCCATATGTTTGACAAACTGTATTGAGTAAATCCCCAGAATCAGTAGTGGAGAACAAACATACTGCTGCTGGATCATTCTTTAACCACCACAGTACAGAACATCAACACAATGAATCACAATTACACTACCAGCATGCCCTCCTTTCTGTCCATCTCTGCCACCCCCCACCCACCCACCCACCAGAAGCCCAGTCAACCTGCCACACAATGAGAGGAAGGACCCAGAGTCTGTTTTGTTCTCTCTGCCCTGCAGGGGATCCAGAATATTATCTGCTGCTCTGTTTTTGATCAACAGTGGCTTACTGTATCACCGGTTGTTCTATTTATATATGCTGGTCCCAGATCTGTTTGGGCTGTAGGCTATAGGACACAACGGTAAAACGGGTCAGTTTTGCCTTGAGCAGTGGCATCGGATGACTCTAATAGTTTATAGTTAGAACTCCCTCTACTGGTTGTTAAGAGATACTACACCCCAGTTCTCTTTTCAGTGACGAAGAAAATAGCTCAAAATGGTACGATGTTATTGACTATAAAAACGTGATAAAAGAAAGCCGAACAGAGACCCCAATCAATGGCTGTTATTGAATGGTGAGCCTAATGCCTAGGATGAATCATGAATACACGCTGAATATGGATATGCTGCCATATGGACGTGACCCCAATCGTACAGAACTCTATTGAGACGTCATTATCTAATAGGCTGAGGTGTAGAGGAGAAAAGAGAGCAGGCTGAGTGGTTGATGTGGGGCTGGTGGTCCCATGACCTCTCTACCCCATCACCCCCCCCACCCCCTCTCCCAGCTGGGCTTGTCTTTTGTCTGTCGTGTCTACCGCTAACTCCCCCCTCTTCCTTCTCCCCCCTCTTTCTCTCTCCTCCCCCCTGACAGGGCCCAGCCGGTGTCAAGCGAGGAGCTGCTGGTCAGCTGTGGCTTCCTGCTGTGTAAGGGCCTGGTGTCTCGCATGGACCTGGCCTCCGTCCACCTGGGCTCCAGCCCCTCCAACCCCACCCGCCTCTTCTCCTTCCTCTCGCTGGCCTGGGGCTTTGTGGCTGACGTGGACGTGGAGAGCGAGAAGTACCGCCACGTGGGCGCCGCCCGCTTCACCATGGGGACGTTGGTCAGGTTGGCATCTTTGAGGGTGTATAAGGGCCGCCTGGCATACCTGCCGGTTGACGAGGTGGATGGAGAGGAGGAGGATAGGCAATCGTCAGTCTCGTTGGAGGAGATGACGAGCGTGTCACCTCAATGCCAACCGCCATCGTCTTCATTCTGCTCCTCTACCCTCCTCTGCCGGCCTTCGAAGGACTCGCCGTGCCAGAACGCAGCTCACAACTCCCGTAACTCAAACAACGCCTTCAAAGCGAAGAATTGGGAACCCATGTCCGCTAATGCCACCCTAACAGGCCCGCCAGACTCTCTCCTGGTGCCCCTGGACCAGCCGGTGCCCAGCGACTGGGTGGTGGTGCCCGAGGAGGACTTTGTCCTCATGCTGGCCATGTACCAGTCTCACCTGGCAAAGGACCTGTATGCCGCACCCGACTCTACACTTGATGACGGCCTCATCCACCTGATATATGTCCGAGCAGGCATATCACGCACGGCCCTGCTCCGTCTCTTCCTGGCCATGGAGAAGGGCACCCACCTGGCCAACAACTGCCCCCACCTGGTGTACACCCGGGTGCGGGCGCTGCGGCTGGAACCTTACTCTCCAAAAGGGGTGATCACAGTGGATGGGGAGGTGGTGGAGTATGGGCCGGTCCAGGCCCAGGTACACGGCGGGATAGCCAGGCTCATCACTAGATGATTAACAAGATCCACTGGATAGATGGCTAGCGTTAGCATGTTATGCTAATGGTATGGAAAAGCTGACATTAGTTAGCATTTTCTGGATGATGCTAACAATTAGCGTTAGCATTTTCTGCTCACATCTTAAAGGGAGGTGGGATTAATGTACTTTTTAGTCTTCTCTCTGAATTTATTCTTTGAATTGAAGGTTTGGATTGGATGTGCCATGAAGGAGGAGCAAGGCTAGAACACAAAAAGTTCAATGAGTGGGTACGTTTCATTTCTACAGAGCCCAATGTTCTCAATCTCCCATTCATTAGCATTTAGGCTGTTCTAAAATGGCTTCCCACTAGCACAAACAACTGGCCTTTAATTGGCTGTTCCAAGCTATGACATGAATACATTACTAGAACCAAGGTGAGAGATCGATCAAGAGCTCTGCTGTCTTATACTTATGGAGTAACTCATGAAATATGAATATTTTCGCCCCACCATACATACATTCTCCGTACCAGGGGTACATATGATGCAGGGCTTGATGTAGTGTCAGTCACACACCCTGTCCCTCACAGACCCCGGGCATGCTTTATGTCTAATGGGAGGGCAGCTCAACTTTAATTTTCCTTCTTATGCAACGAATGGGGTTTGGACAGATGCCTTCACTGCTCTCATCCGCTGTGATGTGGACATATGGAAGATACATACAATCTCTGGGAGCCAGCATTGACATTATTAGAAACCAATTCATTTGAACTCAATTAATTAGGGGACAGTTGCCCCGATGCCAAAATCCTCCCTCAACCATTGATGCTCAATTACCATAGGGTTGTTTTTGATTACCTTAAATCTTGAGGGTCAGTAGTTTATCCTAAGGCCTGACTCTGGACTACTCGATGACCGGTTTTGGATTTGAAAAGATTGGAGTTTATTTTGGATTAGTCATTGTTGTGACTAATGCACCATACTTCCATGCACCATACTTCCATGACTTCTTCAACCAACCTTACATTGACATGCAAACAAATATACTAAAGAAGACGTATCTTCAAGTAATTTGATATGTGCTTGTTTTATACCTCATATTTCCATGAACCACTAGCTTTAAAACGGCCTAGAGTGAGCGACACTGCCTTTATTTATTGTGCTGTGGCCTGTCCTGCAGAGGAAGGCATGTAGCACAGGTCCAGGTTACGTGATTGATGACTTGTAGTGCCTGTATCAGGTCTCCAACTGCAGTCTTGCCCCCTACCCCTCCCCCATCCGTCCTTCTTCTCCATCCAATCCATCCATCCCCTCCCTTTCTCGACACTGCAGTGCACCACAGAGCAGTCCCAGTTTCTTGTCTGCCTGCAGCTACAGCTGACACCAACAGTACACTACACTACACACACACACACTGTACAGACCCCTTCCCCTTCTCAGCAATCATCACCTTATCATAAAGCTTGAAAACAGAGAAGAAACTATGAAATGATGACAAGAGCAACCTAAGGCTAATGTGATGCTAATACAGTAGCTAGCCTGAGTTTACACTCGTCTTAGCCTTCTTCTGTACTGATTCTGAACTCTCGGGAACGAGGGTGATTATTTTGCCTTAAACACAAAAGGAAGAGAGGTGGCGCTTGATTAAACAGCACATTGGTCAGGGGATGGAAAAGAGGGAGGGATGAGGGAGAGTATTGACTTGTTAAATGCTGCATGAGGGACCAGCATTGTGTGGGATGCATCCCAAATGGCACCCTATTCTCTATAAAGTGGTCTTGGCACACGGCCCTTCTCCACAGATACACTGCTGTGGAGAATGAACATCATGTTTAACATAAGGTTCTGACTGACACTGGGAAAGAAAGATGTTTATGTTCATCTTGTTCGCCTTATAGGGGATAAGAGGTCATGGAACTGGGGGAAACCCTGAGAGAATGTTGTTGGGCCTCAGTTTATATTTTTGGAGCCACAAATGCCCCTGATATGACTGAGTGCTGAGTGCACATTTGGGCCACAAGATCTTCCCAAAATGCAAAAATGTCAGTTTCATGTTGTGATATTATGCAATGACTGGGTTTTTGATGTTGCAAACCTGTCATCAGTCCAGTCTAAATAATTATAAATGGGGAAGACAAATTACATATTTAAAGAAATGACAAATGTGATTTTAGCTGTGCCACATGCAAAAGAAAGCACCCTTGCATTGTTTAAAGTACAAAATTATTAACTCTGCTTTTAACCCTTTCAGGGACATGAGCTCATCTCATTCCTCCCCCTACTGCTGAATTGATTGAGCTCATCTGGCGTTCCTCCCCTACTGATTGCTATTTTAGAGCAGCAGCACATTACTTTCCAATCCTTACCTTGGTTGCGTTCTCCTTGTGTGTCACGTCCGACTGACAGATTGCAACAGTATTACATGGTTAGCTGATACATAAAAATACCTATCTAGGAGTTGTAATCTCTGGCAGTCGTCGGCAACACCTGGGCAGAGGAACGCGCCCCTTAGCATGCTGGAAATCAATGAGTTATTAGGATGGGGAAAATATCAAGATTCACACGAGTCGCTTCAGTTCCTTCATGAGAAATTGTTGTTCAGAATTCTGATTTTCACAGGAGTGTTCTGCTTGGCTCAGGTGTGATATATGCTCAAATCCATTCCTTGTAGCTAGCTTGGGTCATGAGATTTTCCTGACCACTTCACTTGACCAGAACTGTGCCCTACTCAGCCTATGCAGCCCCTGGCACTTTCTCAGTTGTAACAATTCTTACCCTCTTCATTTTCACTGATTGGTAAACATTTGTCAGGTGGTGATCCACATGGTGGAAGCTCATCAGTAGGCTGGCAGGCTTTCACCTGGCCAGTTATTTTAGATCAGAGAAATGCAGGAAAGGAAACAAGGACAGGTTTTAAACGATTGAGAAAGAGCCCCTGAAACTGTTTGGTGTGCCTTGAACATGTTGCCCCTTAGTGGTGGGAAGAGGGGTGTGTACTGTACTGATGCTTAGACTTGATACCGGTCCTATTAATCTTCAATATTTCATTTCCTCATTGGATATCTAAGGGGACGGACCAACTCCTGTAACCCATTTCCAGTTGAATTGAGTGCTTGCTTAAGAACAAAAAAATGAGGATTGATGCAGCTTAGATGTCCCCGTTTGAAAACTCAGGCACAAATATACTCCATTGTTGACACTTGAAGGTGTCTAGCTAAAGAACTTCAGTCCGGTACGAACCCAAAACTCTTGGATTTGTTAGATGTAACAGTCTTACTGCTGCTGCTTTACTGTTGTCTTATTGACAGTGTTTTTCAGGTGTATTTGGTGAAGGGGTAGTAACTGTTCTTTTTATAAATCTTGATTGATGTTCTTTACTTGAGTTGAATACAGAGTTTTCTATTTTTCCACTTGGCAAAATGTTGAATCAAATAAAGTGAAAACCAAAACCTTTCTTGTTTCTTTTGAATTACACGATTAAAGTTGCCGTTTTGTGCTTTTAAGTGAGGTCAACTAAACACTACTCTGTTGTAGAACCAACTTTAAAACCACCACAAGCGACAACTTGTAACCATGGTACTGCTTGCAAAGTTTAATGCATCACTTTAAAACAGGTCTTAACATAATGAAAGCAACTGTAAAAAAAAGAGAGGAAAAAGACTGCAAATGTATACATATGTCCCAAGCGTTCACATGACCACTTACAGAGCTCAAGTTTGTTAAATATATGTATTTATAGTATAGTCATGACTTCTGTACAGAGGGATCAGGCTAAAAATCATAAGTTTATTAGTTTACCAATACAGGCCACTGTGGAAATGTTCACATCGTACAGTCAAGTCCTGTGTCTGTTCAAGGCTTAAAGCAACATGTTACATGCTTTGGCTGAATCTCTCGCAGTAATGAATACGTCTGAATATAAACGTACACAGAAAATAGTACATAACTTCATGTGCTTGAAATCCTCCATGTTTTCTTGACCTGGCTTCACATTATTTTCAGTGTTTTTGCAATAGTGGTGAAACATGGGCATGAGAGAGAGAGGTTGCAAACAGGAGAATTTTGGCGGGAACCAACTAAGGCTGCAACGCTACAAGTACTGCAGCCTAAATTGGGAAAGCAAAGGAACGTTCTTAAGGGCGTACTGTACATCAGGAAAAGAGGAAGAGAAGTAATGGAAGCCTGATTGCTATGCTTGGTACAGGAATTACTTTTAAAAAGGTGGGAGGAGAAAAAAAGGAAATCAACAACCCATTCACATGTCCTTTTCTTCTTTACAATAATCAGTTTGTATCACTCATTGACAATGGCACATTGTACTGTCTCACACTCATGAACACTAAGCATCTTTGTTCAAGCAAAAAGATTAGTCAACGCCCACATTTTCAGCACACCGGTAAACACAAGGGTAATGGACCCACAGAATATTTCTGGCCAAAAGCAAGAGCATAATAATATATTTCAGATAGATGTAAACAACGACTGTTCAAATAAACCAGGAAGCACTATCAGAACCCAGTTCTAGATCTGTTTGTGCATTCTTGGCACAGACCACACAAACAGATTTGGGACTAGGCTATTGAAGAACCAGATGGCTTTAATCTCTGCACTTTCTTTCACAGTACTCCTTTTAACACTTGATCGTAGATCTGATTATGCTTTAAATCAACTGCTAGTTAAATGAGTTGGTCAAAGCATATACAGGTCTGAGACCAGGCTACTTTCATTCTTCGGCGCACACAATGAATGGAAACACTGACCCCCGGTGGCCATAGAGAACCTCCATGTGATATTAAATAAACTCAGCAAAAAAAAAAAAAAAAGTCCCCTTTTCA
The DNA here is from genome assembly GCF_023373465.1 of Oncorhynchus keta. Lineage (NCBI taxonomy): Eukaryota > Metazoa > Chordata > Actinopteri > Salmoniformes > Salmonidae > Oncorhynchus > Oncorhynchus keta. Next base: position 64,899,779 of record NC_068430.1, on the reverse strand, counting down.
GGACCCTGTCAAAGATAATTCACAAAAATCCAAATAACTTCACAGATCTTCATTGTAAAGGGTTTAAACACTGTGTCCCATGCTTGTTCAATTAACCATAAACAATTAAATGAACATGCACCTGTGGAACAGTCGTTAAGACACTAACAGCTTACAGACGGTAGGCAATTAAAGTCACAGTTAAGAAAACTTAGGACACTAAAGGACTTTCTACTGACCCTGAAAAACACCAAAAGAAAGATGCCCAGGGTCCCTGCTCATCTGCGTTAACGTGCCTTAGGCATGCTGCAAGGAGGCCTGAGGACTGCAGATGTGGCCAGGGCAATAAATTGCAATGTTCGTACTGTGAGACGCCTAACAGCGCTACAGGGAGACAGGATGAACAACACCTGCACAGGATCAGTACATCCAAACATCACACCTGTGGGACAGGATGGCAACAACTGCCCGAGTTACACCAGGAACGCACAATCCCTCCATCAGTGCTCAGACTGTCCGCAATAGGCTGAGAGAGGCTGGACTGAGGGCTTCTAGGCCTGTTGTAAGGCAGGTCCTCACCAGACATCACTGGCAACAACGTTGCCTATGGGCACAAACCCACCGTCGCTGGACCAGACAGGACTGGCAAAAATTGCTCTTCACTGACGAGTCGCGGTTTTGTCTCACCAGGGGTGATGGTCGGATTTGCGTTTATCGTCGAAGGAATGAGCGTTACACCGAGGCCTGTACTCTGGAGCGGGATCGATTTGGAGGTGGAGGGTCCTTCATGGTCTGGGGCTGTGTCACAGCATCATCGGACTGAGCTTCTTGTCATTGCAAGTAATCTCAACACTGTGCGTTACAGGGAAGACATCCTGACATGACCCTCCACCAGCCATACTGCTCATTCTGTGCGTGATTTAATGCAAGACAGGAATGCCATGGCCAGCAAAGAGCCCGGATCTCAATTCCATTTAGCACGTCTGGGACCTGTTGGATCGGAGGGTGAGGGCTAGGGCCATTTCCCCCAGAAATGTCCAGGAACTTGCTGGTGCCTTGGTGGAAGAGTGGGGGGAATGAGGCGGAGATGCACTGCAGTACTTAATGCAGCTGGTGGCCACACCAGATACCGGCTGTTACTTTTGATTTTGACCTCCCCCTCTTTGTTAAGGGACACATTCTATTTATGTTAGTCACATGTCTGTTGAATCTTATGTTCATACAAATATTTACACATGTTAAGTTTGCTGAAAATAAAACGCAGTTGACAGTGAGAGGTTTCTTTTTTTGCTGAGTTTAGAACACTGACCATTTTTACCCAATTCAAGCAAGTATAAACAAACCAGCAATAATTTAAAGAAATATAAAAGTAATATAACAAAGTACAAGCATGACTATGCCAGAGGCCATATTGTCAAAAGTGCATCATTCACCCTTTAAACTGGGAAAATTAAAGAGAACAGGACAGCACTCCGATCTTGGGGACAGTGACACTCCATCGTGCTCATGGCAAAAGGGCAAGAACAAAACCAAATCAAGTATAAAGCTTCTGCATCCACACTCAATCTGTCTACAAACTACTATCAATCTCCAATCTCCATCACCGAACAGCAGTTGAGAGTAACACTGGAATACAGTGGCTGAAACTGTGTAACTTTATCATTCAACTTGTGGGCTGTTGCCATTGTCAAAACAGATCTGGGATCAGTTATTATGTTATATTTATTATTCATTTTTCCTACCTCCAAATGATTAAATTAAGCTATGATAAATTAAGTCCAGGGAAAGCTGACCCCAGATCTGATGTTAGACAACCAACCTCTGAACACTGGAATGGGGGTGAATGTCGTGGGTATCAGGCCGGGGTAACAAGCAACTCTGTACATTAGGGTCTGATAATGTATTAATAAGAAGAACAATTCAAGTAAGGCAACATGTTGAGATAAGACTCATTTAGTGATGGAATAGATCGCGTTTTTACTCGTGTCATGTGCACTGTTGTGGCCCCGCCTCTAGTAGTAGCCTAATGAGTGAGCAGAAGAGGGGATTGGGGGATAGCTCTGGAGGACCATTCTGAACAACCAGCCTTTAAAGTGGCTCAAAGGTCAATGAAAGCGGCAATAAATGAAAAAGGTCACTACCTTGAAGATGGAGAAGGTTAAGACAACGTAATAATTCTATGGAGAAGAATTAGAAAATAAACATTAAATTGAACCAGCGCCAGAGCGAAAATGAATGGAAGTTAATGTTAGCAGTACAGAAATTGCGGGCATCATAGTGAATTTCAGCTTAACTACTCAACAAACTCATGTTTCTGTCATTCTATTCATTTAAACGTTTTTTTTCTCTTCTCAAATTATCTACAGCCACTGGTCACATTTTCAATACTAATCCTGTAGAATCAGCAACTGTGCTGGTCCAATGAATGTGTTTTTCAAACACTGCCTTACACAATCATTTCAACCTAGCCTTGATCCCTTGAAGAAAATAAAAAAAAGTCTTAAGACAGAAATGGGTGATAACTTAAAATGAAAAATAAAAAAAGTCTGTACAGTGTCAGAAAGTTATCAAGTCTTAGAATGGAAACGTTCTACAGTCAAAGATATTAAAGAGCTCATTTGACCTTACCTAGAGGAAACAGACTGTCCTTCATATAGTTACGTGTAACTGCAATCCTCTAGAGCCAGCAATGTACCGTAGGGCCTAGTAGTGTAGATAACATCCAGAAGTGGTGATTAGTATGTAAACTTGTCACTCAAGTGTTTCTGCAACGGCATGTTTTGGTGCGAGCGATTGGCGAGGAAGCCAGCAAGGACATAGCAGAGGGAAGCGGTTGTAGGTGGGCAGTTAATAACATTCAGATAGTGTGTGTCTCTAAAGTCGAGAAAGAACAACAGGAGCAGGGCAAAAAGCAAAACACCCAGTAACATCTACTTTAAAAAGAAACTCAATATGTCAGCATGTCAAAAGGTGCCCAGCCCTGCCGAGATTGTCTGTTGATTGGAGAGTGCAGGATGGTAACGGGGCACAGGAGCAGTACAAAGGGTGCCCACTAGGGTCAAAGGAGCCAGGCATACTGGGAAACGTAGTTCAGAGAAAACCCAGCTTAGAGAATCAATCCGGGTTGCACTTTTTGACCCTGCAGATTCCAGGACGCCATGGCTACTGTCTCCATTTCGTTTTTTAGATCCAATTGACACAACGGAGTAACATTTTAATTTGTGGCGCCAATTCGACAAAGAATGTCTCTCTTCAGGTAATTCCACTTCCCCTTACAGCAGCTATAGACGATGCAAGTCAATGGCACCTTTTTTTAAAACAAACCAGCTTCTCTGCATCTCTCTTCCTCTCCTTCCTTCCTTCTCCCTCGTCCGTCAGGGCCCACGAGGAGCAGACGTGTGGCGCTGCCTTCCAGTCGAGGCTCTCGCTCCTTGTCTGTGTGTCCATGAGAGCTCAGAAGGTCCAATATGGGGGAGGGTGCTTATGGTCCGTGGCTTAGATCTCCATAAGACACTCCCACTCCTCTCCCTTCACATCTGGACACTGAAGGAAAGCGCATACACCAAGTTAGCTTCTAGTGGTCTGAGGAAAGGGAGGGGGGCAAGAGTGCACTAGATAGATGGCCGAGGGGCAGGGGCACTGGGCAGCAGCTGGGCAAGGGGGATCAGAGAGTACAGGGGCTATTTGGGAGATCATTGAGGGCACAGTGCAGCTCTTGGAGGGTGGGCTGAGGATTGAGGTGGTGGTGGGCGTTGGGGGAGTCACTAGTCACTTACTTGTCCTCTACGTGGTCGGGGATGGAGGTGGCGGCCAGGGCGGCCCGGTACTGCAGCAGCACGCAGCGCACACTCTTCACAAAGCCCTTGGAGAGAGGAAAGAGGGGGAAGCCAATGTCTGGATACCCACTCCGCTCGGGCAGGAAGCTCCGGTAGCTCTTCCTGCGCTTCTTTGGTCGCACCGCCGGCTGGCTACCGCCCGCGGAGTCTGAGGCGGCCCCCCTAACCGACCCAGAGACCACCACACTCGCCCCGGCCACCACACTGGCCGAGACGGTGCCGTCGCAGTCCAAGTTCTGGCTGAGCTCCTGCTGGGAGGCGGCGGTGGTGGAAAAGCTTAGGCCAGAGTCCTCCAGCTCTCCATCCCCGGTGCCCTGGTGCTTGTTGGGGGTGCTGTGGGCCAGAAGATCCAAGGGGAGCGTCTCGTCTAGAGGACCCACTGAGGGAGGCCTGTCCCGGGATGGTCTTGGCGGAGGGCCCCTCTCGGCTAGCTCGTGGAGCTCCAGCCAGGCATCCAGGCGGTGCACCAGGCGCCAGCCGTTGGAGGTGAAGTGCTGCCGGATCTCCTGCTGGAACACCTGTTTGGAAACAGACAAAATAGATTAATTATAGTTCAATCTCACAGTGATCTGAATCTCAAAGCGCTTCAAGAGCAAAAACAAACAAGCAAAACATCATGACAGGTCAACCGATAGAGGCCAAGTCTTTCCTCCAAAGATGGAGATGGTCAGTTCATGGCTTGAGAAGAGGGAGCTGATCAGAGGAGGGTAGATGGTGATGAGAGGGTCTTTTAGCCACTGAACTTCTCCTCTTCCACTCAGTGTAACACCCACTAGGATGATGCCTCAGCAGCTCTGGACGCCAAAAGCTCACCACACTGAGTTCAGAATAGTAGCCAGTCGCCTCACCACCAGCCCTCTGCCTCAGCAGTGCTGTCTGACTCCATCTTCCATTCCTATGGAGCGTCAGGCAACTCCTCAAACTATGTTCAAAAGATTATGAACTGGCAGCCAGGTGAAACAAAAAAGCTGGTATCCTACTGTGTCCAGGTGCATTTCAAAACAAAAAGATTTCGCCAGCTAGCAAAGCCAAAAAGAGTTAACCTGTCAGTCAATCTGCAAATCCGTGGCTCAAAAACACAAGATATGCAATAAAAACTCATAGTTATCAAAAACGTTAGTAAAAATAAAATAAAACATTTGTACAATATTTACAGACCTCTACCACGACAACCACCCAACTATAACTATCCATCACCACCTGCCATTTGTCCCCGACTTATCCAGTAATAAGATAAATGAACAAACATTTTCGGAAAATTTAAAATGTGTCTTTGGCACTGATTTACAGGTCAAATTTGTAGAACAACTATGAGTATATAACAACTGTCAATTTGGGGGGGGGATTTTTAACCGTTCGTATTCACACAAATATAAAATCTAAACAAAACAGATTGGCTCTAGACAAATAAAATCAGATGAAATTGGATCCCGACCTCTATGGGAGTCTGCAGCAGCTGGGTCATGGACTGCACCATCTTGATGAGGGCCATCTCGTTGTAGCAGCGACTGTTCTCATAGCCTTCCTGCAGGCCCCGGTCACTGTCAAAACCTGCCTCATTGTAGTAGGGCTCGTTGACCAGGATCAGGCCTGGGAGAGACACACAGAGCACACTCTTTAGATTCTACAAGACCCACAATTAAGCATTGAAGGCACAGTGCAGTCAAAACAAAAACAATTGTCCTGCATTTTATAGACACAGACTATACACATTTCCATGACAGACTGACCAGGTGAAAGCGATGATCAGTTAATGTCACTTGTTAAATCCACTTCAAATCAGTGTAGATGAAGGGTAGGAGACGGGTTAAAGAAGGAATTTTAAGCCTTGACACATGGATTGTGTGTGTGCCATTCAGAGGGTGACTGGGCAAGACAAACGATTGAAGTGCCTTTGAACAGGGTAAGGTAGTAGGTGCCAGGCGTACCGGTAAATTAGTTAATAGACCATTAAGAGAATTCCAAACCTCTCTGCCAATAACAGCTAGTTTCCCCCTCCCGACTCAGACCACTTCCAGACAGTCCAAGCCAAAATCCTGCTTGAGAAATTGCTCTTTGCTGAGAAGACATTTGTTTCTTTTTGCAATTTTAATTGAACACAATCACAGTAAGGTACTTAATTGTTACCCAGAAATGATTTGATAGAGCTAAATTGGACCATTAAGTTACTAAGGACCCAAAATACCTTAGAAATCAAAGATATTTCCACATTAACCCTTTATTCTAGTGTACGGAAAGATTCAAAACACTTTTGTTGGCCACAAACACCTTCATGACAATTGAAATGTATTCAGCCTAATGTGGATTAACCTGTATAAGCCTATTAGCCTAGTTTCCGATAGCAACAAATCCTAAAATTGTCTCCAACATCCTGAGTTGACTATTGCTGATGGGAAGTTGAGGCAGTTTAACCACGACAGCCTTGTCAGAGGGGGATGGTGTGTGACACTCACTGCAGCTGGAGCCGACGTGTATATGGACGGCATGAATAAAACATTGACTTCTGCTGCAGGGAAGACAATTGGGGGGGTCCCTAGAGGACCTGAACCTGACCTGGTGAAGGATCAAATCAAATCTGTACGCGTGACTTTAAGAGTAGGTCTAGTGAGGTCAGTTTAGACTCGCCTTGGATGGAGATGAGCACTTGCAGCAGGCTCGACTTGCTGGTCCACCTCTCTGTACCCTGAGGATTGATAAACAGAGAAGACTGTGTGAGGTACATTTTATACAAACAGATTATATAATGTTCAAAATAACACTTTTAAAAAAGTCAAAAAGGGACAGTAATGGGTGGTCGAAGAACAGTCAAAGGGACGGTAATGCGTGGTCGAAGAACAGTCAAAGGGACGGTAATGGGTGGTCTAAGAACAGTCAAAGGGACGGTAATGGGTGGTCTAAGAACAGTCAAAGGGACAGTAATGGGTGGTCGAAGAACAGTCAAAGGGACGGTAATGGGTGGTCGAAGAACAGTCAAAGGGACGGTAATGGGTGGTCGAAGAACAGTCAAAGGGAAGGTAATGGGTGGTCGAAGAACAGTCAAAGGGACGGTAATGGGTGGTCGAAGAACAGTCAAAGGGACGGTAATGGGTGGTCGAAGAACAGTCAAAGGGAAGGTAATGGGTGGTCGAAGAACAGTCAAAGGGACGGTAATGGGTGGTCTAAGAACAGTCAAAGGGAAGGTAATGGGTGGTCGAAGAACAGTCAAAGGGAAGGTAATGGGTGGTCGAAGAACAGTCAAAGGGAAGGTAATGGGTGGTCGAAGAACAGTCAAAGGGACGGTAATGGGTGGTCTAAGTATTTTACCTCGATACTGTAGTTTGTGTATTGACATTGTCCTTGTCTATTAATGTTCTGTATTATGTCATGTTTCATGTTTTGTGTGGGCCCCAGGAATCCTAATAAAATACCCAAAATACAGAGTATCACACTTCTTTAAGGGCGGGATAAAGGTCTACTTTCACCTTGCCGATCCAGGTGCCCAGCAGGCTGACGCAGACCTTGCCGTTGTCGTAGAGGTTGGGGTTGAGGCGCCCGCTGCACTGTGACAGGTAGCGGAAGAGGGGCGGCACTGACGGGTAAATGTTTGGCAGCTGGATGTCGAAGAGGAACAGGCCGTCCTCGTAAGGGGTGCGCGTGGGCCCCTTGATCAGAGCTGAGAACAGGTCCTGTAAAGAGAGGGGGACGAGGTGAAGAAACAGAGGAGACGAATGGAGAGCCACTTCAAATGTCAACGAGAGTAGCACATGTTCACCATCATCATTGGAATTATCACTTATCTTCAGAAATAACAGCACAAAGCGGTTTTTAAATCAAGTGTTTAATGAGTGCAGAGAAACTGGCAGCTCAAAACCGGAGTCACTTTAGCCACTGAAGAGTGGTCTGATGCAATTTAATACTTGACTGTAATCGACTACATTCGGATCACTTCCAAACGGCGCTCTTCTCCGGTGTCTGTTAGCGTACCATGCGGTCCTCGAAGGTTTTCACCATGATGCCGTCGGGCAGCGAGGTGGCCAGCAGAGCCATCTCCTTCCTCACGGTGCTGAAAAACTTCTTGGCCTCGGCCGGCTGGAACTCCATCTTCTTAAAGGTGTGGGTGTCTGGCAGGAGTCAGATAAATGTTGTGGCATTCCAACAAGGCATTTAGTGAGTATTTGAAAAGGCCATCTGAACTAATGGACCAGTGCATTTAAAATGTTTGAACAGGGCATTTTTGGAGCTATTTAAGTCATGGGGTGTATTCTTCTCCCAGTACTACTAGTTTAGTGGATGTCTCAGTAACAAAGACTCAAACAATGACAAGCTAAAAGCACAGTATTGCGTCCTCACCTGGTGACCACTCCAGCACAGAGAACACCTCTCCCTTGGCACTGGTGAAGGTGACGCCGGGCTTGCCACCACTCTGTTGGCACAGGACAGGCGTATCGCTAGGCCACTCTGGTGCCGCGCCTGGCGTCTTCGCCACCTCCTCCTGGGGCCTTTCTTCACCCCCTCTTTCTCCTCCTTCCGTACTCCCACCTCCTCCTGCGCCGCCTCCTCCGGCCTCCACCACCGCCTCCATCCGCTCCTCCTCCACGATGGCCACATTGTCCAGGGTCTTCCTCAGGTTCTCCTGAAGCTTCTTGATGTCATCCAGGAAGCGCTTCTCCTTGGTGGGTTTCTCTGGCGTGACGGCAGTGGCGGTGTTGGCGTTAGTCCCGTTGGCGGAGGGCGTGGCACCGGATGTGGGCGAGGTAGGCGAGCCGCCCGTCCATAGCTGCTCCACGGTCATGTTCTTCAGGCTCTCCAGGATCTTCAGGGCCTCCTTGAGCTCGCGGAAGCCCCGCGGCGTGCAGTCTTTCCCGGGGAGCTTCTCTGCAGCATCACCCCCTCCTGCTCCAGGGGTGGTTCCTCCAGCACCGGCACCTGGGCTGGCTATAGCCCCAGCTCCCTCCTGGTCCTCTATGGCATTAGGGGGCTTGGTGGGGGTGGTGGCCCCTGCTTTGCCGCCCTCCTCGGGGGGGATGATGAAGGGGCTGGGGCCGGTGGGGGCCGGGGTGGCGGTGTCCTCGTTGGCGGGGTGCTGGTCGTCCTCGTTGGTAGTCAGGCCGTTGTCAGTCTCCCAGCTGTCGCTCTCGTCCTCCCACTCCTCCGTGGACAGGCCACTGCTGCTCTCCTCCACGGAGTCATAGTCAGTCTCCTCGATCTCAGACTCCACGTTGTACAGGTGCTAGATGGAAGGGGGGTTAGAAAACAAACTAAATCATCGCCGCGTTTATAGGCAGTCATTAATAATTACTAACTTTCATTAAATGCTTTTTGTGTCAATATCAAATGTCATTATAGAATACATTTTTCAAAAGGGCAGCAAGCAAGTCACACAGCAGCATGCTATCTGCAACACAAATTCAGATTACACACAATTAGCATGAACACACAATTACCTGAGCAGAAGGTACAGTAGTAGGACACGTCATTGGTATAGTGAACACAAGCCAACAAAAACTTAACAGAAACCAACAGAGCCACCGATTAGTGACCACTACAACCTCGCATGCGGACAGAAAGACTACAATTACCATGAGTACCTGTGGCAGGACGATGGTCATGGAGTTGTCAGCCCACACCACCTCCACCTTGCTGCTCACGTCCACTCTGAAGACCTGGCCTACTGATGTCTGGGCAGATGATAAAAGATAAAAGACCGGTATGTGAAAATACTCTTTCTACACTATAGTACTGTACTGGATGATATTTCCTTTCAGAGCACGCTTTTAGTAACTATGATGGATCTGTAACCAGGCCAAGGCACCTGTACAACGTGGACCGGCAAAGAACACTCCAAGAGCCACAAGGAAAACTACTAACATGTCAACAGACAAAATTAATGACATTTTCGAACTTACATCGTTCTCACACTCTGTATTCCGCTCGTTCTCAGAGTTCCCTATCCTGATGACGATATCAGTGGTACGGAAGTGGAAGTCTGGGTGGTCGGCGATGTCGTACACACTAACATCCTCCTCTTCTCCTATGACCTAAACAAACAAAACTATCAGCCATTAGACTGATATAATGCAACTCAAATGACACTATAAGCCACCATATGTAGTGCACTATTTTTGACCAGAGCAATAGGACCATGGGGCTATTGCTTTGGCCCAAGGTAGTGCACTACATGTGGAATAGGTTAATGTGGAAGAGTAATTTCAGACGGGCCCGAATTCAATTTCTATAGAGCTATGGATTATTTAAAAAATGTTGTTGTTCCCCCGGATGACCCGAGCCGACCCACAATGCCCAGCAGACTGACCTCTACGTTGTCGCTGGAGGCGTTGAGTTTGATCCACTTCACGGCACACGTCCTGCCCTTGTGGTCGCCCGACTGGATGACCCCGTACACGCCTGGGTCCGTAGGGGCTTGGGCTGTGTGACCACACACACAGAGCGAGAGAGAGAGCTGAAGTTACTTTCTGACCTGAGGCACAAAATGTATCACCAAGGACACCATGTATGAAAATGAAAGTCAAACGAGGGAGCCATTTATCAGGTTACTTCCTCCACAGTTACAGAACCAAAATAAACTATATTTAAACCATGTTAAATATAGACGATAGAGTAAACATAGTGGTACAGTCAAACAATGGCCTAAATATGAGCTGATCTAATAGCTGATTTACATTACAGGGCTGACCTGTGCCGTACTGTGCTGGCTCTGATATTTTTATTTTCTACTCCAGCAATTATAGCCAGTGTTTCCCCTATATTCATGTTTGGAAATAGTTGTTTTTCCCCTGCGTACACGTAAAAACTAAAACCACATACAAAGTATGTAGAAAGGATACTGGTGCTATATACATACACATACTTTTCAATATTTTATTACCGTACAACCTTTTTCTGAAATTGATGAAATATTTTTTCCCCTCATCGATCTACACACAATACTCCATAATGACAAAGGAAAAATATGTTGAGAAATGTTGAAAAAATGTATATGTATATTTTTTTCAATTATGAAATATCACATTTAGATAACATTTACATTTAAGTCATTTAGCAGACACTCTTATCCAGAGCGACTTACAAATTGGTGCATTCACCTTATGACATCCAGTGGAACAGTCTTCAGACCCTTTACTCAGTACTTTGCTGAGGCACCTTTGGCAGCAATTACAGCCTGGACTCTTCTTGGGTGTGACACTACAAGCTTGGCACACCTGTATTTGAGGAATTTCTCCCATTCTTCTCCGCAGATCCTCTCAAGCTCTGTCAGGTTGAATGGGGAGTGTCACCTCACAGCTATTTTCAAGTCTCTCCAGAGATGTTCGATAGGGTTAAATGTTAAAGTCCGGGCTCTGGTTGGGCCACTCAAGGACATTCAGAGACTTGTCCCGAAGTCACTCCTGCGTTGTCTTGGCTGTGTCTTAGGGCCGTTGACCTGTTGGAAGGTGAACCTTCGCCCCAGTCTGAGGTCCTGGGCGCTCTGGAGCAGGATTTCATCAAGGATCTCCCTGTACTCCGTTCATCTTTCCCTCGATCCTGACTAGTCTCCAAGTTCCTACCACTGAAAAACATTCCCACAACATGATTCTGCCACCACCATGCTTCACCGTAGGGATGGTGCCAGGTTTCCTACAGATGTGATGCTTGGCATTCAGGCCAAAGAGTTCAATAATTCCAGTGAATCTGGTTTCTCATGGTCAAAGTCCTTTAGGTGCCTTTTGGCAAACTCCAAGTGGGCTTTCTTGCCTTTTACTGAGGAGTGGCTTCCGTCAGGCCACTCTACCACAAAGGCCTGATTGGTGGAGTGCTGCAGAGATGGTTGTCCTTCTGGAAGGTTCGCCCATCTCCACAGAGGAGCTCTGTCAGAGTGACCATCGTATTCTTGGTCAACTCCCTATCCAAAGCTCCTCTCCCCTGATTGTTTGGCCGAGAGGCCAGCTCTAGGAAGAGTCTTGGTGGTCCCAAACTTCTTCCATTTAAGGATGATGGAGGCCACTGTGTTCTTGAAGACCTTCAATGCTGCAGACATTTTTTGGTACCCTTCCACAGATCTGTGCCTCTACAACCCGGTCTCTGAGCTATACGGACAATTCGATCGACCTCACGGCTTGGTTTTTGCTCTAACATGCACCGTGAACTATGATTTGGAAAGGCACACACCTGTCTATACACGTGACAAAAAAAACATTGATTTGATTTCTGTTTATTATTTTAAATACATTTGCAAAAATGTCTAAAAACCTGTTTTTGCTCTGTCATTGTGGGGTATTGTGTGTAGATTGATGAAGGAATTTTAAAATCCATTCAGAATAATGCTATAACGTAACAAAGTGTGGGAAAAGTCAAGGGGTCTGAATACGAGTGGGAAGTGCGCTAGCTACTTACGTCGTTTGTCGACAACAAAGTCTCCGGGGCAGAACTCGTGGTTGTCCAGGTGCTGGATGGGGATGAGGTCATTGGAGCGGATGAGTGTCTCCATGCGGCCGTCCTTCCAGAGGACGTCGGCCGAGGTCTTCGTGGACACAACCTCTACCGCTACCCTGACGGTTAAAAAAAAACAGGGAGATGGCAGATATTAGAACTAGTGACTAACTTACTAGAATTCACTGACAAGGCCTAACAATTTCACTAAGTTGTTTTGGTTAAGAGTGGAAAATGCCTATAGGTTACACAACGGAAAGTTAAACTGACTCAGCTATATGCGCAGCAGCAGTGTGAATCAAAGATATCCCGCGGTGCCGAATCTAATCTCCTCTGCCTTGCATCCTCTGTCACTGTCTCCCTCCAGCCATAATATTCATCTCATGTCGTGTCTTTTCTTTAAAATCACTCTCTCCTCTAACTCAATTCAATCCCCCAATTCAGCCAACTCCCCTTGCTCTGCCTCACTAGCTCCTCCTTGCTGTCGTATCCCCCCCATTAGTCTTCCTCTCGCTCTCTACCCCTGCAACTCAATCTAATTTTTTTCTCTCTGTCTCTTTCAATCAGAGGACCTGTATGTTATCTGGGCACACCTAAGCACATGCTACATGATTTATCAGCTGCCAGCTATATTTAACCACCAGATCTGATCTACAAGGCAGTTTAAAAGGGGGGGAATGACAGCCTTGGGTAGCGTCTGAAATGGCATCCTGAGTTTGAGTTTATTTTTTATTTTTACAGGGACAGTGCACATTAATCAACGTTTCAGTAAAAGTGCCGGTTTTAGCCAGCCGGCTAATTTTCAACCGCAGTCCCTGGGCAGGGTATTAAAAACAATTACAATATAGACAACATAGAACATAGAACAAGCAAGACATAGCAACATAGGACAAGCAAGACATAGCATACAGACAGAGCAACATAGGACAAGCAAGACATAGCATACAGACAGGGCAACATAGGACAAGCAAGACGTAGCATACAGACAGAGCAACATAGAACAAAAAGCAGCAAGACAAAATTCATAAAAGCAAAAAAGTGTTTCCACACCTCACAAGCTACAGACAACAGACAACATGGAAAGTGGCAACACACAGCTAGGGACCATGTTCACAAATCTGATTGACCTTTAGCCATGTCTTCAAGCATTTTGTGAAAGTGTGATATGTGGTGCAGTTATGTGTGTCTGATGGCAGTGTATTCCAGACATGGGAAGCTCTCACAGAGAATGCAGATTTACTAAAGGTGCTTTTCCTTAGGGGAACTATACAGTCACCTCTCATGGCAGACCTTGTGGATCTGCTGCAATATGTCTGGGTTTTCTGTTTAACAAAAATATTGAGTGGAGGGGGAGCCAGGCCATTAAGGATCTTGAATACAAGACATGCGTCGGTGTATTGCACAAGATTTTCCCAACTCAAAAGCTCATGCTTTCTAAGGATGTGACAATGATGATGGCTATTGGGCTTCCTATCAAGCACTTTGAGAGCCTGTTTGTAGACAGACTGAATAGGTTTTAATGTTGTACAGCAAGCTTGGGCCCAACTAGTCAAGCAGTATGTTAAGTGGGGGAGTATCATAGAGTTGAAGTACAGTTTTGCTACCTCTGTAGTCAAACAATTTCGTATAAATCCGAAATTAGCTAGGTTGAATTTAGTTATTTGAATTACCTTTTTCACATGCTTTTTAAAAGAGAGGTTGGAATCAAGTATGATGCCAAGGTACTTAAAATCGGATACCACCTGGAGCTTCTCCCCTGACACAGACATCTGGCTCAGTAGCATCTGTTGCCCTCTTTGTGAAGAACATGCAAACAGTTTTTTTCACATTGAGATGCAAACACGAGTCACTGAGCCACTTTGTAACCTGGACCATTACAGTAGTGAGTTCTTGTGCAGCTTGTTGTTTGATCTTTGCATGCACATATATCACTGTATCATCTGCATACATTTGAACTTCAGACCCAGTACAGACAGAAGGCAGATCATTAATGTACAGGCTGAACAGGAGGGGCCCCAGTATTGACCCTTGGGGCACGCCCACATCATAGCTACGAGTGGGCGACAGCTCATTGCTCACTCCGACACACTGAGTTCTGCCTTCAAGGTATGATTTCATCCATCTCAAGGCATCAGGGGAAAAGTTGAACTTGGACAATTTTGTTGGACAATCCTATTGCCTATATATAAACGCACTACTTTTAACCAAGGCTGTGGTCAAAAGTAGTGCACTATATAGGAAATATCAGATATGCAGCCTTGGAAAACCTGCTACTTTTTTTGAATGGCGCCTGGTAGAAATTGAAGTACTTGAATTCTGCAATGTCTTGAGAAAAGGTTACATCAACCCAAACGTCAACCTATTTGGAAACGTCAACATAACGGTGCATAGCTAATTGTTGGTATCGGCGTGATTTTTATAACAAAAGGAACTTAACTATCGAGTTTTTAGTCAGAGAACCACAAGGAGAGCGAGTGCGGTAGTGAGCGTATTCATTTCCACAATGCACCAATACCACTAGATTTATGCTAGTATAATCTGTAAATTGTTATTGGTACTAATATTGAATTGGTACTATATTCAGATTGATACTAGTACTGGATTGGCACTAGATTAGTACAAGGCCTAGTATTACCATAGAGTGGTACTAGTACTGGATGGATGCTAGGGTCAAGATGTGAAAACAAGGCCAGGTCACACCGTCACTGGCAGCATCCACACAGTGTAATAACACCCAGGGTCATTAATGTACATCTGCTCCAGGAAATAAGCCTGAAATCGATCCTCGTAGTTAGTAACAAGCCATCAGAAGGTTCGTTAGGAGGAGAGGACATTTTCTAGGAGACAAGATGTTGGATCGATGAACACTGGTCTGTTTGGCTGAGGAGTGGGTGTAAGGTGACCCCGCTCTGTGTGTATGCATCCCAAATGGAATTGGCACCCTATTCCCTTTTTGACAAAAGTAGTGCACTACTATAAGGAATAGGGTGCCATTTCGGATGCAGCCTCTGTCTCTGGCCTAAGACGGAGGAAAATGATCTGTACAAGGGTGGGAGGCATGAGAAGCTGGGAGAGGCACAATGTGTCCTTGAGCAAGGCACTTCACCCTTATTTTCTTCAGGGGCGCTGTACTACTACGCATGTGACAAACAATAAATACAAGTGACACTGGGGTCAAGGATGCAGCATTTTTGCCAGCGGGTAGCTGAATTCTTGCCAGCAAGCTATTGATCATCCTTTACACGCGCCAAGGAGAGAAGAGAATGGCCAGAGAAGGGACATGTCCTGAATGGAGAGAGAAAAATGGAGGGAGGGTGCAAGAGAGGGAGGAATAGCTGAAGTTCTGAAAGGGAGGGCGTGAGGGAGAGAAGGCAGAAAGAAGGAGGGGAGAGGACTAAAGTGTGGCCTAGGCTCTGACCTTGTCTGCTACATTTGTAGTCATTTATATACATTTGTAGTCACATGGCATATTATGAATACAAGTTGTTTTGATTGACAACTGGCTCACCTGTCGCCGGGCTTAAACTCGCGGGAGAACTTGGTCCTCTTTTTCTTGTGCTTCCTTTTCAGGTTGCGGATGGACAGTGGGATGCTCTTCTTCCTGTTCAGGCCCCCCAGACCGCCGCTCTGCGACGACGCGGTGCTACTTGCCGACGACGTCAGCGACAACGTGTCGTCCGTGTCCTCCGCCCCCGCCTCATCGTCTGCATCCTGCTCCGCGGGCTCGGGCCATGGGTCAGAGGGGGGAGGGCACAGGGGCGAGGGCTGGAGGGTGTGGTTGGGGCCGTTGTTGGGGTGGTGAGGACGGGGGAGCGCGGTGTGGTTGGTGGAGTCTGGGTGGGTGTTGTCAGACTTGAGGTCACCTGGGTGTGGGGAGGGGGACGACAAGGTTGATTGTCGTAGAGTTGGTTTTACATGCAAAATTGACTTGTGGTACAGTATATGCAGTGACTTGGGACTGACCTAAGCATGAAGAATAGATTTTAATTGTGGGGCGAACTACTCTGCACAAGGTGTGCTGTTATCAGATGGGCACTCAGGAGTAGATTGTAATTGAGACAGAAATGATTCTAAAATAAAATAAAAATTGAGTGAGGATATCTGTCAAAAAATGACAAGGAAAAAATGTCTGATGACCAACATAGGTATAAATAAAAGCAGCATTTACCGTCAAGGCTGTCGGTGTTGTCCGTGGAGTGCTGGTTGGCACCTTGTGTGTCTGCATTTTCACTGGGCTTCTTCCCTAACAACTCCTTCTTGAACATTCTTTTCAACTGCAGGAAGGACATTGTCATAGGACACTGATATAATACAAAACATGGCAAAAATAAACAGGTAGCGCATGCTTTGAGGGAAGAAAATTGGATACATGGAGTATCCGTACAATCAGAGTCAAATTTGTGATCAATTGTTTCACACACACACACACACACACACACACACACACACACACACATTTAAAAACGGGGACAGGCACGGACAAAAAGTATTATATATAGAAACATTTCCTCTCCCTTTCTCTCACACACACACACACACCTTCCTGGCTACGGGGTCCTCTGGGAGTCCGGGGGCTCCGTCGGGCCACTCACAGGTGATGTGTGTGGTGTCTCCCTTGGCTGGGAACACGTACAGGGCCCTCTCCCCCAGCTGCCTCTGGGTGTGGTCGTAGTAGCCCAGACGCTTCACTCTGGATCAGAACAAACACATGTAGGGGGAGCATGTTATTAGAAGGATCATAGAAGTAAAAGAATGGGTGTGTTAGGGATGAGCATCTCTCCATCTAGATACATGGGCTTTGACACAATGCTCTAACATTTGTTGCATGAACACATTCATTCTCTATTCTAAATTAAAATTGTATACTGAGCTGGATCCTTCAAAGCTGACTTCTTGTAGCCGAGTGGCCCTTTGTGTATGTGTGTGTAGGCACTTAAGCCACTATCAGATTCCCCAACACCCACTGATCATTTCAGCAGATAGTACATTTTTGCTAGTAATATGTCAATATTTATCTGCAGAAATGACCAATCAACCCTTGAAGTATCAAAAAAATATTATGAAAAAATATTTTTGGCCTTACTGAAGTGTCTGTCCTACTTTGGAGATGTAAGAAAGATGAGGTAATATGTGTTATTTTTTGTACATGTATTTAACCCCTTATTTTTGGCAACAAAAAAAGAATTACAAATTGTACTTGGCCTTACTGCTATTAGACCATACAAACACATTTTTGGCACTAAACATTCTCCATATATAATTCCACACATTTTTTCAAACCTGGGGACCTTCAGACTGGTCATGTGAGGCCTATGGGCATCTTAGAGCAAAACAACCGACATGTAGAGTCTCAGCTATCCACACAGGGTCATGTTAGTGTGGAGCCCAAACTGTTCGGTAGCAACAGTAACAACTCGGCAGATGGGCTGAATTGAGATGTGTCCCAAGACGCTTGTGGGAGACGTCGAGCAAACCGTTCGGACACTACAGATGATTTTGTGAGAACACCTATTTTCAGATGTCTCAGGGTTTCACAAACACCACTCTAACTCTCAACATTCACTGCAGATGCGGAAGTGCGACATCGATGCAGTTGAAGTCAGAAGTTTACATACACTTAGGTTGGAGTCATTAAAACTTGTTTTTCAACCACTGCACACATTTCTTGTTAACAAATTATAGTTTTGGCAAGTCAATTAGGACATCTACTTTGTGCATGACACGAGTCATTTTTCCAACAATTGTTTACAGACAGATTATTTCACTTATGATTCACTATCACAATTCCAGTGGGTCAGGAGTGTATATACACTAAGTTGACTGTGCCTTTAAACAGCTTGGAAAATTGATTTGAGTTAATTGGAGGTGTACCTGTGGATGTATTTCAATGCCTACCTTCAAACTCAGTGCCTCTTTGCTTGACATCATGGGAAAATCAAAAGAAATCAGCCAAGACCTCAGAAAATAAATTGTAGACCTCCACAAGTCTGGTTCATCATTGGGAGCAATTTCCAAATGCCTGAAGGTACCACGTTCATCTGTACAAATAATAGTACGCAAATATAAACACAATGGGACCACGCAGCCATCCTACCGCTGAGGACGGAGACGCGTTCTGTCTCCTAGAGATGAACGTACTTTGGTAAGAAAAGTGCAAATCAATCCCAGAACAGCAGCAAAGGCCCTTGTTAAGATGCTGGAAGAAACCAGTATATAACCAGTCTCTATATCCGCTATGCAATCTGGTTTCAGAGCTGATCATGGGTGCACCTCAGCCACGCTCAAGGTCCTAAACGATATCATAACCGCCATCGATAAGAGACATTACTGTGCAGCCGAATTCATCGACCTGGCCATGGTTTTCGACTCTGTCAATCACCACATTCTTATTGGCAGACTCAAAAGCCTTGGTTTCTCAAATGATTGCCTCGTCTGGTTCACCAACTACTTCTCTGATAGAGTTCAGTGTGTCAAATCGGAGGGCCTGTTGTTCGGACCTCTGGCAGTCTCTATGGGGGTGCAACAGGGTTCAATTCTCGGTCCGACTCTCTTCTCTGTATACATCAATGTCGTCGCTCTTGCTGCTGGTGATTCTCTGATCCACCTCTACGCAGACAACATCATCCTGTATACCTCTGGCCCTTCTTTGGACACTTAACTAAACTCCAGACGAGCTTCAATGCCATACAACTCTCCTTCCGTGGATTCCAACTGCCCTTAAATGCTAGTAAAACTAAATGCATGCTCTTCAACTGATCACTGCCCGCACGTCCATCTCTACTCTGGACGGTTCTGACTTAGAATATGTGGACAACTACAAATACCTTGGTGTCTGGTTAGAATGTAACCTCTCCTTCCAGACTCACATTAAGCATCTCCAATCCAAAATTCAATCTAAAATCGGCTTCCTATTTCGCAACAAAGCATCCTTCACTAATGCTGCCAAACATACCCTCATAAAACTGACCATCCTACCGATCCTAGACTTCAGCAATGCCATTTACAAAATAGCCTCCAACACTCTACTCAACAAATTCGATGCAGTCTATCACATTATATATTATTGTCATCCGTTTTGTCACCAAAGCCCCATATACTACCCACCACTAAGACCTGTATGCTGTCGTTGGCTGGCCCTCGCTTCATATTCGTCACCAAACCCACTGGCTCCAGGTCATCTACAAGTCTCTGCTAGGTAAAGCCCCACCTCATCTCAGCTCACTGGTCACCATAGCATCACCCACCCGTAGCACACGCTCCATCAGGTATATCTCACTGGTCACCCTCGAAGCCAATTCTTCCTTTGTCCGCCTTTCCTTCCAGTTCTCTGCTGCGAATGACTGGAACGAACAGCAAAGATCACTGAAGATGGAGACTCATATCTTCCTCACTAGCTTTAAGCACCAGCTGTCAGAGCAGCTCACAGATCACTGCACCTTTACATAGCCCATCCAACTACCTCATCCCCATACTGTACTTATTTATCGTGCTCCTTTGCACCCCAATATCTCTACTTGCACATTCATATATACATATTCTGCACATCTACCATTCCTATGTTTAATTGCTATATTACTTCGCAACCATGGCATATTTATTGCCTTACCTCCCTCATTTGCACATACTGTATATAGACTTTTTCTACTGTATGTTTGTTTATTCCATGTGTAACTCTGTCGTCGTATGTGTCGAACTGATTTGCTTTATCTTGGCCAGGTCGCAGTTGCAAATGAGAACTTGTTCTCAACTAGCCTACCTGGTTAAATAAAGGTGAAAAAAAATCCATAGTAAAACGAGTCCTATATCGACATAACCTGAAAGGCCGCTCAGCAAAGAAGAAGCCACTGCTCCAAAACCGCCATAAAATAAGCCAGACTATGGTTTGCAACTGCACATGGGGTCAAAGATTGTACTTTTTGGATAAATGTCCTCTGGTCTGATGAAACAAAAATAGAACTGTTTGGCCATAATGACCATCGTTATGTTTGGAGGAAAAGGGGGGGGCTTGCAAGCCGAAGAACACCATCTCAACCGTGAAGCACGGGGGTGGCAACATCATGTTGTGGGGGTTCTTTGCTGCATGAAGGTCTGGTGAACTTCACAAAATAGATGGCATCATGTGGCAGGAAAATGTGGATATATTAAAGCAACATCTCAAGACATTAGTCAGGAAGTTAATGCTTGGTTGCACATGGGTCTTCCAAATGGACAATGACCCCAAGCATACTTCCACAGTTCTGGAAAAATGGCTTAAGGACAACAAAGTCAAGGTATTGGCGTGGCCATCACAAAGCACTGACCTCAATCCCATAGAACATTTGTGTTCAGAACTGAAAAAGCGTGTGCGAGCAAGGAGGCCTACAAACCTGACTCAGTTACACCAGCTCAGTCAGGAATGGCCAAAATTCACCCAACTTTTTGTGGGAAGCTTGTGAAATGCTACCTGAAACATTTGACCCAAGTTAAACAATTTAAAGGCAATGCTACTAAATACTAATTGAGTGTATGTAAACTTCTGACCCACTGGGAATGTGATGAAATAAATAAAAGCTGAAATAAATCATTCTGACATTTCACATTCTTAAAATAAAGTGCTGATCCTAACTGACCTAAGACAGGACATTTTTACTAGGATTAAATGTCAGGAATTGTGAAAAACTGAGTTTAAATGTATTTGGCTAAGGTGTATGTAAACTTACGACTTCAACTGTAGATGCAGTGGTTTGAGTCGCATCCAATGCATACAACTAGATTAAATTGACAGATTTTTTAAAATGGGGATGCTTTTATGATGCGAATTCAATTTTCCTCAGGGGCGTCAGACATTGACTTTAGGGGGTTAATATAGAACAGCTTTGGATTTCACCTGTCTCAAAAGCTAATGGTTCTGACCGTTTGGAACTTTAAGGAGAACTGCTCTTTCTCCAGCTACGCCCATAGGCTTACAGTGCAGCTTGCAAAAATTATTGCGGCCCTTTTTTATAACGTTACAACATCACCGTGTTCATATAAGCATCCAATTAAGACATGCAGGTGTGAGTGAGAGATGTGATTGTGAGGTGTGTATATAATGTGTGTGGAAATACTGTCCATACACTGCATATCTGTGACGGAAAACTGCAGCCTCTATGCTCCCTGAGTGTGGATGGCTGGATGGATGAGTGAGTCAACGAATGCAGGGCTCTAGTGCGACCATGTTACTCACATACGCGGGGGGAAAAGTATTTTGCTGTGCGACCTGGAATTTTTTATTTAGGAGTACCAGTGCGCCTACAAAAATGAAAGATTCAAATATTTTTCATTATGCTCCTAAATTTATTTTCAACTTAGGCGCTCATGTGCTCTTTGTAAAAAAATATTTTAAAAAGGTCAGCGTAGAGCCTTGGAATGAACAGACAGTATAGTACCTGCAGAGGTTCTCCTGGGAGATGGTAGAAGGAGGGGGGTAGACGCTGTCTGTGCCCTTGGGGGAGTAACTCTTGGTGATCCACGTCACCTTCAGCTCCGCCACCTGGACCTATGGGGGGGGTCACATGACAGAGAACCATTTAGAGCAGTGACATCACACGTACTGAAGTAGCTAAGCCTATTATTAGGTGGTAAGGTTATCTGGTCAGTAAAACACAGGAAAACTAAAAATAATGCACTATAAAATACGTAAATTGCCATCATCATACCTCTTCGACCACCACCCTGAACTTGCTCTTCTTACGGAGTACGGGCTTGACCCCGGAGAGCCACTGGACATTGGAGAAGACTTTGGCTGGCCCGATCAGCACCTGGCCTGGGTAGAAACCGTAGGCCTCTTCGAAGAACAGACCCTACCAACCAGGGAGGAGATGCATATCACTAACAAACAGAGGCAGTTTCCCTAACCCAGTCCATGGAGAATCTAAAAAGATCTGGAAGATATCCTGCTGCTCATTGGTCATGTCAACAAATGACAGGAGAACATAGCTAGTACTTAACAACCTTCAGTGTTTTTTCTCTCTTTTCTTTCAATAGTTGACTACATATACACGGTTGTATGAAATAACAGCAGATGTGAACATGAGTAACACCTAGGCACTCCCAGTCAAAGCACAACAGTTTCCGATTAATATTGGATGCACGCAACCTGCTACCTTAAACAAGATTAGGGTCGATACCATTTAAACTCAATTATCTAAAATCGGTTTCCTAAATTGACCCAGCTCAAATGGAATTGACCCCCAGCCCTGTTACAAAGTATCACACATCTATCTCTGGTCAATAAGGAGGAGTTGGAAGGACAAGGCTGTGAGGAGTAAGTTCATTTCATATTGCTTCCACCTAGCCAGCCTTATCCGGTCAGTGAAGTGCAGTGGACGAGGGCAGATGGCTATGTTTTCACACAAAAACTCATGGCATTTCACCTACCGAGTCACTAACGTGAGGACAGACGTCGTACAGCTTGGCGCCGTCCTCCACATTCATGGAACACCTGCAGTAGTAGAGGGAGGAGTTGAGCTAAGCATGAAGCAGACATATCGATGTAAATTAAACAGTTCTGAAATGACACTCATACTGGGACAGAATCTGTACCTGGCTCCATTGGACAGCTTGAGGATGATGTGGTTGGTCAGGTCGTACACCTTCCCCAGCCAGAAGTCGTAGGCTATGTAGTCCCCATACATGAAAGACTAGCAGGAAACACGCATTAAACTAATTATTGTAACAGAGACATCGACGTGGTACATATACAGTACCAGTCAAAATATATTTTATATTTGACAGCTTTGCACACTCTTGGTATTCTCTCAACCAGCTTCATGTGGTAGTCACCTGGAATGCATTTCAATTAACAGGTGTGCCTTGTTAAAAGTACATTTGTGGAATTTCTCTCCTTCTTAACGCATTTGAGCCAATCAGTTGTGTTGTGACAAGGTAGGGGTGGTATACAGAAGATAACCCTATTTGGTAAAATACCAAGTACATATTTCCCAGTTAAATAAAGATTAAACAAAAAATATAGAAATATTAAGGCAAGAACAGCTCAAATAAGCAAAGGGAAACGACAGCCTATCATTACTTAAAGACATGAAGGCCAGTCAATATGGATTTTTTTTCTGATAGTTTCTTCAAGTGCAGTCACAAAAACCATCAAGCGCTATGATGGAACTGGCTCTCATGAGGACCGCCACAGGAAAGGAAGACCCAGAGTTACCTCTTCTGCAGAAGGTAAGTTCATGAGAATTACCAGCCCCCATTTATTTGTGTAGCACAAATAAATGCTTCAGAGTTCAAGTAACAGACACATCCCAACATCTGTTCAGAGGAGACTGTGTGAATTAGGCCTTCATGGTTGAATTTCTGCAAAGAAACCACTACTAAAGGACACCAATAAGAAGAGACTTGCTTGAGTGAAGGAAAAGCAGCCAACAACTGCTCAGCATATGTGGGAACTCCTTAAAGACTGTTGGAAAAGCATTCCAGGTGAAGCTGGTTGAGAGAGTGCCAAGAGTGTGCAAAGCTGTCATCAAGGCAAAGGGTGGCTATTTGAAGAATCTTAAATATAAAATTAATTTTGATTTGTTTAACACTTTGGTTACTACATGATTCCATATGTGTTATTTCATAGTTTTGATTCCTCCACTATTATTCTACAATACAGAAAATAGTAAAGGTGTTCTAAAACTTTTGACCGGTAGTGTATATAGAATAAAGAAGTAAATTATGGACAACCTTCAAGGCATAGGCTACTACGGGAGATACTCGAGAAGGACAGAAATAATACATTTATTTGATAAATCACATGTGGAAATGTTTCCATCTTGCAACTCCTCTGTGGACAGTGTGGTCAAGTGAATACTGTGTCCATCTGTTTTTTCTTACCCAGATGTGATGTAGGTCTTTACTGTTGACGGGGTACAGGACACAGTTGGTCCCCACTAGTTTTACAGCACACTCTATGTCGATGTCGGTCACGATGCCACACTGGTTGTCCTGGAAACCACAAACAAGACAAGGTTTACCATATCACCATCACCCTGACAACTCTAGACAAAAACAACGCTCCAATGTGTGTCAGTGAGTTTTCATTTTTGTTTTCTATCACTAGTCAACTTAACTCAATAAATACCACCTGGGGACAGGTGTTGAATATTAGAATAAGCTACACATACGTTAAAATGTTTACTCAATACATTAGTGTGCTTGCATCAATCCCCATCTTAACAAAGAGGGCATGCATGTAAGCCCTTTCTGATAAAGGCATGTTAGCAGATTCTACATAAAAACACTGCAGCCTGTACAGTCATCCTGTGTTGGTACGCCGGTCACGTAGGGTGTCATCAGCTAACACAGTGTAGTGATACGACAGGAGAGGGAGCTCCGCTTACGTTAGAATTCATCCGCCGCACAATGTCTCGGATAACGATGGATCGATCTACAAGTTTCAGCTGCAACAGAGGGTGGAGAAAAGAGAGCGGGTGAGATGAGATCATCATAGAATACATAGAATACATAGACAAGACCGACCTCTAATTTCAACTGTCATTTTAGCATCTTGGCAACTGGAATGCCATTCGGTCCCGGTTACCGACCCAATCATCTCATCTGACCCAAGTCTTATGACTGCTATCTGATACCAGTAGTGATAACGCAGCAGTGAGATGGCTGTGCTAAATACAAGTCAGCCTCTTCCAAATTACAATAAGCAGTAGTACCTGTAGGGTTCTGCACATAATCCCACCTATACCAAAATATAATGTACATACAACACCTTTGATGAGAGTGCCTTCGGAAAGTATTCAGACGTCTTGACTTTTCCCCCATTTTGTTACGTTACAGCATTATTCTAAAATTGACACATTTATTTTTCCCCCCTCATCAATCTACACACAATACCCCATAATGACAATGCAAAAATAGATTACACATGTTTTTTAAATAAAACAAATGGGGGAAAAAATAACAAATAAAATAATAATTACATTTACACAAGTATAGAGACCCTTTACGCAGTACTTTGTGAAAGCACCTCTGGCAGGGATTACAGCTTTGGGTCTTCTTGGGTATGACCCTACAAGCTTGACACACCTGTATTTGGGAAAATTATCCCATTCGTCTCTGCATATCCTCTCAAGCTGTGTCAGGTTCGATGGGGAGCATTGCTGCACAGCTATTTTCAGGTCTCTCCAGAGACGTTTGATCAGGTTCAAGTCCAGGCTCTGGCTGGGCCACTCTAGGACATTCAGAGACTTGTCCCGAAGCCACTCCTGTGTTGCCTTGGCTGTGTGCTTAGGGTTCTTTTCCTGTTGGAAGGTGAACCTTCACCCCAGTCTGAGGTCCTGAGTGCTCTGGAGCAGGTTTTCATCAAGGATCTCTGTACTTTACTCCGTTCATCTTTCACTCGATCCTGACTAGTCTCCCAGTCCCTGCCACTGAAAAACATCCCCATAGTTAAATAAAGGTTCAATTAAAAAAAGAAAATGCTGCCACCACCATGCTTCACCGTAGGGATGGTGCCAGGTTTCCTCCAGATGTGAGACTTGGCATTCAAGCCAAAAAGTTCATCAGACCAGAGAATCTTGTTTCTTACAGTCAGTCTCTTTTTGCCTGTTGCAAACTCCAAGTGGGCTATCATGTGCCTTTTACTGAGTAGTGGCTTCTGTCTGGCCACTTCACCAGAAAGGCCTGATTTGTGGAGTGCTGCAGAGATGGTTGTCCTTCTGGAAGGTTCTCCCATATCCACAGAGGAACTCTAGAGCTCTGTCAGAGTAACCATTGGGCTCTTGGTCACATTAGACAGTCGATTGCCTTTCCAAATGAAGTTGTAGGAACATCAGGGATGATCAATGGAAACAGGATACACCTGAGCTCAGTTGAGTCTCATCGCAAAGGGTCTGAATACTTATGTAAATAAGGTATCTGTTTTTAATTTTTAATAACATTGACTAAAATTTCTAAAACCTGTTTTAACTTTGTCATTATGGGGTATTGTGTGTAGATTGTTGAGGATTTGTTTTTAATTAATCCATTTTAGAATAAGGCTGTAATGTAACAAAACAGTGAAAAAGTCCAGGAGTTTGAATACAAAGGCACTGTATATAGTATAAGGTATGAAAGTCTCGACTTTAACCGCAACTTCCCCCTGCCTGTCTCTCTCATCCGAAAGACAAGTTCGTACAGCAAAGATGCGGTCTATAAACGATGCACTGAGTTTATTCAGGGATCTCTGGGGAAGTAGAATGTATGCACACATGACTGTAAGTCGCTTTGGATAAAAGCGTCTGCTAAATGGCATATATAAGTAAGTATAAGTAAGTGCAAATAAGAGCATTCGAGTAGAAGATCAACATTTGGATGTCAGAGTGTACAGTTCAGTCTCACTCTTGCCACACAGAACTGGGAAAATACTGTTGGCCTTGTTAGTCTACAAAATATCAAAATACCACCAATGCAACAGATAAGTGGCAGTTTAAGAGAGGCACTACTAATTACAAATTATCTATATACCCTGGCAGCCCTATGTACAGCAAAAGCCTAATAGGTTGGTGGGTGGATAGACAGATTAATGAAGGAATTGGCATACAGGGAAATTACTAAATGAAAGCAGAATTTACTGGGTGGAAGTAATCAATGAGTGAATGTAGAAAGGATGATACATAGGGTTGGGACTGACTGGGTAAAACTGTGATTGGGTAATGTCTAGATGATACATCTTTTATCAAATTTAACATCAAAAGTTGCTTTAAAAAAAAAAGCATTTTCCCTAACCTTATTCTCCTAGGCTGCTGCGCAAGTTATCCTAAGCATGCTACGAGAAGTCAAATCGACAAAAGCTGTATCCCTTCTAGACAAAACCCAATAACTGAGGGGGGGGAACAGATGCCTTATCAGGGGATGACTGGGAAACCCTGTGCCTCCATGCACCGCTCTCCTGTTAACACACTTGGTGAGGTGAAATGTTCAGAATGTTGCAGGGAGAAATGCAATGAAGAACGAACATACTCCTTGAAAGACCATCATATCTGTTCTACTCCATACATTTCTATCCGAAACAAGTGATACCTTTGAAAACAGAATCCCAATAAGATACAGTAACTCAAACTAGCCTTTCCAGTCTGTATTTCTCAGTCTTAGCTCTAATTTAGTCGTATCTTTAATTCTCTACCATGTTGTTGCAGTAGACGAACATGAGAACATGGGAATTACACACAGACCACTCAACACCGGACTCCCTCGGGAGTCAAATCAGCTCGTTGCTGTCTATTCCATCTTCCAAGTGACGACACGTACTGTTCTCAAAATGTGGGGAGACAGACAAATCTCTCTTCAAAGGCAAGAGTTATTCAGTAAGCCAGGGATAGGCTAGTGGTGGGGCGCCAACATGCTCCATAATACTAATCAGTGTAATGTGGCTAGCGCTAGTAGTGGCAAGCTGCTCCTCTGGCTGGAGTTTGAATGGGTGGCAGCTGCCAGCCGGATGCCATCACCTACAATAGAATCATGGAGGAGAGAGGAGGGAGGCAGGATGAGAGATGATTAGGAGGAAGAAAAGAGGAGTGAAAACTAGGAGGGAGGAAGTGTGGTTATGAAGTGGAAGGGAAGGGTGTGTGTGCGCGTGAGAGAGCCAAAATTGGACATTACGGAGATATAAAAGCTATTACTCTAGTAATCCTGTATCTCGTGTACACACACCACAATCTGATTGGACTAGGCCAGCTGCAGCTATCCCCACATGTTTTCAGGTCTAGACTAACCGTACTCCTGTAAATTGTGGGGTGAGGAGGAGGTGGACAAAATGGGATCGATGCTCCATTTACACATAACGCTGTCTTAACCGTCACACCACTTCCAGTGTAGACGCTGGACACACTCATGCATGCACACTTACACAAACACAGATAGGCCTACACTGAAGCATGCGCACACAGTCCCTTGTGTGTGTTCAGTGATTCTAATTCAGCCTGCGGATGAACCAACTGTCTCACTGCATAGGAACCATGAGGCTAAAATCAATACATACTCAACCAAATATGATGGAAGCAACCATGTGAAGTACAAAGCTATGACATTATAATAGAATACAGTAGGGCAGGCCACACCTTCCAGAAAGCTATAAAATAGTCACGGTCCAATATGCTATCAAAACAATCCAATTTGGCTTTCATTATTCATGGTATGTTTGTAACGCAGTCCCGGTTCCACTCCCAGAAATAGTCAGAGGAAGAAGAAAACAGGATGAGGGAGAGAGCAGAGGAAGGGTATACGGTCACTGATCTCATCTAGAAGTGCTGGTGATAGAGAACCTCAGAGAAAGAAAAACATGAATATCCTCTCTCCTTTTTCTAGCCTTTTCTTTTTTCCTCTCCCCCGGCCCACCAAAGGAAGCTATTTCCTAGAGATGGCACCACTGACTGTCTCATCTGTTGCCTCCCTGTTCACTGCTCAATGAGCTGATCTGTGCCTTGCTGCATCCTGCACAAATCACCGCTCCTCCCGTGGGAGTGGAATACACACACACACACAGTATGTAATCTGATTATGCATACAAATGGTACACATCCCAGTTGCTCATGTGCATACATAAAACTCACATATTACGTAGCCTATTGCAACACATAGTAGTTTTACATAGCCTAACACAAAGAGAACATACACAGGTCCCCCCTTGTCTCAACAATGAGCCTAAAGCTAGAAATATCCAGAGGGAAAATGCTGAAAACATCCTTAGTCTGTGTGTGTCGTATGTTAGAGGATTGCCTGTCGACACAATATAGATGTTCAGGAATTCAGTGGAAACACCTGTCTGTATTGGAAAGAAACCCCGGTATTGGCGACTTTTGTTCAGGCACCAGTAACCGTCTAATAACAATGGTTAGTCAGCATCACGGCGTCAAGCGGCAGCCTGGAAACCAGCAGGCTGTTCTGTAAAAGGTGCCGCTAAAGGGGGGTCTTTCTCATACACACTATAGTGCCAACACGCACACAATCTACTAGAATACACTAACAAAGCCGACATCTCTCTGAAAGGGCGAGCTAAGCTGTCAGGCTAAAGGCTAACAAAGCCGACATCTCTCTTAAAGGGCGAGCTAAGCTGTCAGGCTAAAGGCTAACAAAGCCGACATCTCTCTGAAAGGACGAGCTAAGCTGTCAGGCTAAAGGCTAACAACGCCGACATCTCTCTGAAAGGGCGAGCTAAGCTGTCAGGCTAAAGGCTAACAACGCCGACATCTCTCTGAAAGGGCGAGCTAAGCTGTCAGGCTAAAGGCTAACAAAGCCGACATCTCTCTGAAAGGGCGAGCTAAGCTGTCAGGCTAAAGGCTAACAAAGCAGACATCGCTCTGAAAGGGCGAGCTAAGCTGTCAGGCTAAAGGCTAACAAAGCCGACATCTCTCTGAAAGGGCGAGCTAAGCTGTCAGGCTAAAGGCTAACAAAGCCGACATCTCTCTGAAACGGCGAGCTAAGCTGTCAGGCTAAAGGCTAACAAAGCCGACATCTCTCTGAAAGGGCGAGCTAAGCTGTCAGGCTAAAGGCTAACAAAGCCGACATCTCTCTGAAAGGGCGAGCTAAGCTGTCAGGCTAAAGGCTAACAAAGCCGACATCTCTCTGAAAGGGCGAGCTAAGCTGTCAGGCTAAAGGCTAACAAAGCCGACATCTCTATGAAAGGGCGAGCTAAGCTGTCAGGCTAAAGGCTAACAAAGCCGACATCTCTCTGAAAGGGCGAGCTAAGCTGTCAGGCTAAAGGCTAACAAAGCCGACATCTCTCTGAAAGGGCGAGCTAAGCTGTCAGGCTAAAGGCTAACAAAGCCGACATCTCTCTGAAAGGGCGAGCTAAGCCGTCAGGCTAAAGGCTAACAAAGCCGACATCTCTCTGAAAGGGCGAGCTAAGCTGTCAGGCTAAAGGCTAACAAAGCCGACATCTCTCTGAAAGGGCGAGCTAAGCTGTCAGGCTAAAGGCTAACAAAGCAGATCTGTTCCTTTGTCTTATTTCAAGGACGGAGAGTTTTTGTCTTGTGATAGATCAGCGTTTCCTAAACTAGGGTTTGAGACCATGGGGTGGCGTGAGAAACTCAGAAAAATAACTATAATTCACCGCTTGGTTCATAGAACCGCGGTTACGCGAGTAACCTCCAACATACACTAAATGTGGTTGTGAGTGTTTTTTAGGCTTTGTTTTTTGCTAGGTTATTGTTATCAAATGCACTATTGGAAATTGTGTTTAACCAGAATAAAGTAGCCTAAGCAACCACCTGAGACACGACTCATCTGGCTACATAGCCTTCCTGCTGATTGGGGCTTAGGTTTAAAAAATAAATAAAATAAAAACTTCCAAAATAGTCTAAACCAGTGGTTCCCAAACTTTTGTCTCATACCCGTTCAAACATTCAACCTCCAGCTGCGTACCCCCTCTAGCACCAGGGTCAGCACACACTCAAGTGTTGTTTTCTGCCATCACTGTAAGCCTGCCACATACACACTACAATAAATGTATTAAATATAAGAATTAGTGTGTTTGTCACAACCCGGCTCGTGGGAAGTGACAAAGAGCTCTTATAGGACCAGGGCACAAATAAAGAGCAACATGATTGATTATATTATTTAACCATTACATATAAAACCTTATTTGTTCATCAAAATTTGTGAATAACTCACTACAGGTTAATGAGAAGGGTGTGCTTGAAAGGATGTACACATAACTTTGCAATGTTGGGTTGTATTGGAGAGAGTCTCAGTCTTAAATCGTTTTACACAGTCTGTGCTTAGCTTAGCTTAGTTTAGCTTTCATGCCAGTGAGGGCCGAGAATCCACTCTCACATAGATACGTGGTTGAAAAGGGCATCAGTGTCTTAACAGCGCAGCCCTATCCAGAAATCTGGCAGTGACTTCTGATTAAATTTTCACAGAACCGCTTGTTGCTATTTCAATGAGGCTCTCTTGTTCAGATATCGGTAAGTGGACTGGAGGCAGGGCATGAAAAGGGATAACGAATCCAGTCGTTTGTGTCATCCGTTTCGGGAAAGTACCTGCATAATTGCGCACCCAACTCACTCAGGTACTATATCAAATTTGACATTGTCCGTAAGCTTGAGTTCATTCACACACAAAAACAAAAATAATCATACAATGATGGAAAGACCTGTGTGAAGCTCCAACGACCTGTGTGAAGCTCCAACGACCTGTGTGAAGCTCCAACGACCTGTGTGAAGCTCCAACGACCTGTGTGAAGCTCCAACGACCTGTGTGAAGCTCCAACGACCTGTGTGAAGCTCCAACGACCTGTGTGAAGCTCCAACGACCTGTGTGAAGCTCCAACGACCTGTGTGAAGCTCCAAAGACCTGTGTGAAGCTCCAAAGACCTGTGTGAAGCTCCAAAGACCTGTGTGAAGCTCCAACGACCTGTGTGAAGCTCCAACGACCTGTGTGAAGCTCCAACGACCTGTGTGAAGCTCCAACGACCTGTGTGAAGCTCCAACGACCTGTGTGAAGCTCCAACGACCTGTGTGAAGCTCCAAAGACCTGTGTGAAGCTCCAACGACCTGTGTGAAGCTCCAACGACCTGTGTGAAACTCCAACGACCTGTGTGAAGCTCCAACGACCTGTGTGAAGCTCCAACGACCTGTGTGAAGCTCCAACGACCTGTGTGAAGCTCCAAAGACCTGTGTGAAGCTCCAAAGACCTGTGTGAAGCTCCAAAGACCTGTGTGAAGCTCCAACGACCTGTGTGAAGCTCCAACGACCTGTGTGAAGCTCCAACGACCTGTGTGAAGCTCCAACGACCTGTGTGAAGCTCCAACGACCTGTGTGAAGCTCCAACGACCTGTGTGAAGCTCCAACGACCTGTGTGAAGCTCCAACGACCTGTGTGAAGCTCCAAAGACCTGTGTGAAGCTCAGCTTTAAAAAAACGTGTCAATACTTTTCCCTTGATAACCAGCTCACTTTGTATGTTGTCAAAGCGTTACATGGTCGCTGCCCATATCATTGCATAATGCTGAAAACACACGAGAGTTCAGGGGCCTTGCTTTAACAAAGTTAACCATTTTCACTGTGGTGTCCAAAACCTCTTTCAAGCTGTCAGGCAAGAGCCTCTCGATGGATGCTCCAGATGGACTGTTTGAAAATGTGAAGAGAAAAAACAAAACATTTTTGAAAAGTAATAATAATGTGACTCGCATTTTTATTTGGCGTACCCCCGACGACATTGCCTGCCCTAGATTATATGACTACTCACACCGATGGTATTTTATGATGCTCAATGCAATGTGGCAAGATTTGCACATATCCCTCATATATTTCACTGTCTCAGAGGCAGGTGGTGAATGAAATATGCAGAGCATGTTCTTGACCGGCTTCGATAATGGGGTTCTGCGGAGTGATTGAAACAGAGCCACACCAGTGGAAGATCTGAGACCAATCATACGATACTCTTCAACCCCTCTTTTACGCTGCTGCTACTCTGTTTATCTTATATGCATAGTCACTAACTATACATTAGAGGTCGACCGATTATGACTTTTCAACGCCGATAACGATTATTGGATGACCAAAAAAAGCAGATAACGATTTAAATAAAATAACACATTTTAAAAATGTATTTGTAATAATGACAATTACAACAATACTGAATGAACACTTATTTTAACTTAATATAATACATCAATAAAATCAATTTAGCCTCAAGTAGAGGAAACATGTTCAATTTGGTTTAAATAATGCAAAAACAAAGTGTTGAAGAAGAACGTAAAAGTGCAATATGTGCCATGTAAGAAACCTAACGTTTCAGTTCCTTGCTCAGAACATGAGAACATATGAAAGCTGGTGGTTCCTTTAAACATGAGTCTCCAATATTCCCAGGTAAGAAGTTTTAGGTTGTAGTTCAATCAAATCAAATTTTATTTGTCACATACACATGGTTAGCAGATGTTAATGCGAGTGTAGCGAAATGCTTGTGCTTCTAGTTCCGACAATGCAGTAATAACCAACAAGTAATCTAGCTAACAATTCCAAAACTACTGTCTTATACACAGTGTAAGGGGATAAAGAATATGTACATAAGGATATATGAATGAGTGATGGTACAGAGCGGCATAGGCAGATACAGTAGATGGTATTGAGTGCAGTATATACATACGAGATGAGTATGTAAACAAAGTGGCATAGTTAAAGTGGCCAGTGATACATGTATTACATAAGGATGCAGTAGATGATATAGAGTACAGTATATACGTATACATATGAGATGAATAATGTAGGGTATGTAAACATTATATTAGGTAGCATTGTTTAAAGTGGCTAGTGATATATTTTACATAATTTCCCATCAATTCCCATTATTAAAGTGGCTGGAGTTGAGTCAGTGTGTTGGCAGCAGCCACTCAATGTTAGTGGTGGCTGTTTAACAGTCTGATGGCCTTGAGATAGAAGCTGTTTTTCAGTCTCTCGGTCCCAGCTTTGATGCACCTGTACTGACCTCGCCTTCTGGATGATAGCGGGGTGAACAGGCAGTGGCTCGGGTGGTTGATGATCTTTATGGCCTTCCTGTGACATCGGGTGGTGTAGGTGTCCTGGAGGGCAGGTAGTTTGCCCCCGGTGATGCGTTGTGCAGACCTCACTACCCTCTGGAGAGTCTTACGGTTGTGGGCGGAGCAGTTGCCGTACCAGGCGGTGATACTCCCGACATGATGCTCTCGATTGTGCATCTGGTGACAAGCCAAATTTTTTCAGCCTCCTGAGGTTGAAGAGGCGCTGCTGCGTCTTCTTCACGATGCGGTCTGTGTGGGTGGACCAATTCATTTTGTCTGTGATGTGTATGCCGAGGAACTTAAAACTTACTACCCTCTCCACTACTGTTCCATCGATGTGGATAGGGGGTGTTCCCTCTGCTGTTTCCTGAAGTCCACAATCATCTCCTTAGTTTTGTTGACGTTGAGTGCGAGGTTATTCTCCTGGCACCACACTCCGAGGGCCCTCACCTCCTCCCTGTAGGCCGTCTCGTCGTTGTTGGTAATCAAGCCTACCACTGTTGTGTCGTCCGCAAACTTGATGATTGAGTTGGAAGCGTGCGTGGCCACGCAGTCGTGGGTGAACAGGGAGTACAGGAGAGGGCTCAGAATGCACCCTTGTGCCCAGTGTTGAGGATCAGCGGGGTGGAGATGTTGTTGCCTACCCTCACCACCTGGGGTCGGCCCGTCAGGAAGTCCAGTACCCAGTTGCACAGGGCGGGGTCGAGGTCGAGGGCGGGGTCGAGACCCAGGGTCTCGAGCTTGATGACGAGCTTGGATGGCACTATGGTGTTAAATGCCGAGCTGTAGTCGATGAACTATATCCATCCTGCCCTGCCTATCTAAGGTCTTCGAAAGCCAAGTCAACAAACAGGTCACTGACCATCTCGAATCCCACCGTACCTTCTCCGCTGTGCAATCTGGTTTCCGAGCCGGTCACGGGTGCACCTCAGCCACACTCAAGGTACTAAATGATATCATAACCGCCATCGATAAAAGACAGTACTGTGCAGCCGTCTTCATCGACCTCGCCAAGGCTTTCGACTCTGTCAATCACCAAATTCTTATCGGCAGACTCAACAGCCTCGGTTTTTCGGATGACTGCCTTGCCTGGTTCACCAATTACTTTGCAGACAGAGTTCAGTGTGTCAAATCAGAGGGCATGCTGTCCGGTCCTCTGGCAGTCTCTATGGGGGTGCCACAGGGTTCAATTCTCGGGCCGACTCTTTTCTCTGTATATATCAATGATGTTGCTCTTGCTGCGGGCGATTCCCTGATCCACCTCTACGCAGACGACACCATTCTATATACTTTCGGCCCGTCATTGGACACTGTGCTATCAAACCTCCAAACGAGCTTCAATGCCAGACAGCACTCCTTCCGTGGCCTCCAACTGCTCTTAAACGCGAGTAAAACCAAATGCATGCTTTTCAACCGATCGCTGCCTGCACCCGCATGCCCGACTAGCATCACCACCCTGGATGGTTCCAACCTTGAATATGTGGACATCTATAAGTACCTAGGTGTCTGGCTAGACTGCAAACTCTCCTTCCAGACTCACATCAAACATCTCCAATCAAAAATCAAATCCAGAGTCGGCTTTCTATTCCGCAACAAAGCCTCCTTCACTCACGCTGCCAAGCTTACCCTAGTAAAACTGACTATCCTACCGATTCTCGACTTCGGCGATGTCATCTACAAAATGGCTTCCAACACTCTACTCAGCAAACTGGATGCAGTCTATCACAGTGCCATCCGTTTTGTCACTAAAGCACCTTATACCACCCACCACTGCGACTTGTATGCTCTAGTCGGCTGGCCCTCACTACATATTCGTCGCCAGACCCACTGGCTCCAGGTCATTTACAAGTCCATGCTAGGTAAAGCTCCGCCTTATCTCAGTTCACTGGTCACGATGGCAACACCCATCCGTAGCACGCGCTCCAGCAGGTGTATCTCACTGATCATCCCTAAAGCCAACACCTCATTTGGCCGCCTTTCGTTCCAGTACTCTGCTGCCTGTGACTGGAACGAATTGCAAAAATCGCTGAAGTTGGAGACTTTTATCTCCCTCACCAACTTCAAACATCAGCTATCCGATCGCTGCAGCTGTACATAGTCTATAGGTAAATAGCTCACCCTTTTTCACCTACCTCATTCCCATACTGTTTTTATACTGTTTTTATTTATTTACTTTTCTGCTCTTTTGCACACCAATATCTCTACCTGTACATGCCCATCTGATCATTTATCACTCCAGTGTTAATCTGCAAAATTGTATTATTCGCCTACCTCCTCATGCCTTTTGCACACATTGTATATAGACTGCCCATTTTTTTCTACTGTGTTATTGACTTGCTAATTGTTTACTCCATGTGTAACTCTGTTGTCTGTTCACACTGCTATGCTTTATCTTGGCCAGGTCGCAGTTGCAAATGAGAACTTGTTCTCAACTAGCCTACCTGGTTAAATAAAGGTGAAATAAAATAAAAAATAAAAAACAGCATTCTCACATAGGTATTCCTCTTGTCCAGATGGGTTAGGGCAGTGTGCAGTGTGGTTGAGATTGCATCGTCTGTGGACCTATTTTGGCGGTAAGCAAATTGGAGTGGGTCTAGGGTGTCAGGTAGGGTGGAGGTGATATGGTCCTTGACTAGTCTCTCAAAGCACTTCATGATGACGGAAGTGAGTGCTACGGGGCGGGGCGGTAGTCGTTTAGCTCAGTTACCTCACCTTTCTTGGGAACAGGAACAATGCTGGCTCTCTTGAAGCATGTGGGAACATCAGACTGGGATAGGGATTGATTGAATATGTCCGTTTATAGGACTATTTCCCTCTATACCATTTGTATTTCATTAACCTTTGACTATTGGATGTTCTTATAGTCACTTTAGTAGTGCCAGTGTAACAGTATAGCTTCCGTCCCTCTCCTCACTCCTCCCTGGGCTCGAACCAGCAACACAACGACAACAGCCACCACATCGAAGCAGCGTTACCCATGCAGAGCAAGGGAAACAACCACCCCAAGGCTCAGAGCGAATGAAGTTTGAAATGCTATTAGCGCGCGCTAACTAGCCAGCCATTTCACTTCGGTCACACCAGCCTCATCTCAGGAGTTGATAGGTTTATAGTCATAAACAGCGCAATGGCTTGACGCACAATGAAGAGCTGCTGGCAAAACGCACGAAAGTGCTGTTTGAATTATTGTTTACGCGCCTGCTTCTGCCTACCACCGCTCAGTCAGATACTTGTATGCTCAGTCAGATTATATGCAACACAGGACACGCTAGATAATATCTAGTAATATCATCAACCATGTGTAGTTAACTAGTGATTATGATTGATTGTTTTTTATAAGATAAGTTTAGTGCTCGCTAGCAACTTACCTTGGTTTACTGCATTTGAGTAACAGGCAGTCAGTCTCCTTGTGGAGTGCAACGAGAGAGCGGCAGGTCGTTATTGCGTTGGACTAGTTAACTGTAAGGTTGCAAGATTGGATCCCCCGAG
Organism: Oncorhynchus keta; assembly: GCF_023373465.1. Taxonomy (NCBI): domain Eukaryota; kingdom Metazoa; phylum Chordata; class Actinopteri; order Salmoniformes; family Salmonidae; genus Oncorhynchus; species Oncorhynchus keta. The sequence goes on along the minus strand of NC_068430.1, from coordinate 64,862,584 downwards.
CTGACAAGGTGAAAATCTGTCTTTCTGCCCCTGATCGAGGCAGTTAACCCACCATTCCTAGGCCGTCATTGAAAATAAGAAAGTGTTCTTAACTGACTTGCTGAGTTAAATAAAGATTAAATAAAGGTGTAAAAAAAAAATTGTGAGACGACTAAGATAGCGGTACAGGGAGACAGGACGGACAGCTGATCGTCCTCGCAGTGGCAGACCATGTGTAACAACACCTGTACAGGATTGGTACATCCGAACATGACACCTGCGGGACAGATACAGGATGGCAACAACAACTGCTTGAGTTACACAAGGAACACAATCCCTACATCAGTGCTCAGACTGTCCGCAATAGGCTGAGAGGGGCTGGACTGAGGGCTTGTAGGCCTGTTGTAAGGTAGGTCCTCACCAGACATCACAGGCAACAACGTCGCTTATGGGCACAAACCCACCGTCGCTGGACCAGACAAGACTGGCAAAAAGTGCTCTTCACTGACGAGTCGCGGTTATGTCTCACCAGGGGTGAAGGTCAGATTCGAGTTTATCATCGAAGGAATGAGCATTACACTAAGGCCTGTACTCTGGAGCGGGATCGATTTGGAGGTGGAGGGTCCGTCATGATCTGGGGCGGTGTGTCACAGCATCATCGGACTGAGCTTGTTGTCATTGCAGGCAATCTCAACGCTGTGCGTTACAGGGAAGACATCCTTCTTTCTCACGTGGTACCCTTCCTGCAGGCTCATCCTGACATGACCCTCCAGCATGACAATGCCACCAGCCATATTGCTCGTTCTGTGCGTGAATTCCTGCAAGACAGGAATGTCAGTGTTCTGCCATGGCCAGCGAAGAGCCCGGATCTCAATCCCATTGACCACATCTGGGACCTGTTGGATCGGAGGGTGAGGGCTAGGGCCATTTCCCACAGAAATGTCCGGGAACTTGCAGGTGCCTTAGTGGAAAAGTGGGGTAACATCTCACAGCAAGAACTGGCAAATCTGGTGCAGTCCATGAGGAGGAGATGCACTGCAGTACTTAATGCAGCTGGTGGTATTCAGGGACACATTACTCCATTTATGTTAGTCACATGTCTGTGGAACTTGTTCAGTTTATGTCTCAGTTGTTGAATCTTATGTTCATACAACTATTTACACGTTAAGTTTGCTGAAAATAAACAGTTGACAGTGAGAGGACATTTCTTTTTTTTGCTGAGTTTATTACTAGCTCAAACACTGAACCTGCAAAAATGACATTCCTTTGTGGGTGATGGTAATTTCAAATTAACTTAAAGAGAGAGAGAGAGAAGTCCGCTCAGACAGATCCAGCTCACGAGCTCCATCAGCAGCATATTTGAATTTAGAATGGAAAATTAAATGTAATTTATGCAACAACTGTTAGTGCATCGAATCGTATCGCATTGAACGTTCCTCTAATCAAACCAAATCCTTTCAAACTAAAATGTTTTTGTTCCAGTATCATATCGGAGCCCATGTATCTAGATGCATATCAAATCGTCTTGAAAGGGAAAGATGCAGATCACTAGTACATTAGTACTGGTTTTGTCTTCCTGGGCTCATTTACACAAGTCACACACTCCATGTGGGGTGCAGGAGGAAGGATGGAGGGGAAAAATGAGACAGAGAGACAGACAGAGCGAGAGAGCAGCCTTGGGCCACGCCTGCTCACCATTCACATACAGCATGTTCATACCTAAGATGATAAAGATCAAATATTTATCTCATACTAGATTCACTCTCCCTCCCTCTGTCTCTCTCACACACACACACACACACACACCAGGGCCATGTACGACACATACACACAAAACCATACTACACACACCTCCCTACATTTCCCTCCTCCATCTCCAGCAGACCAGCCATGTCTGACAGAGCTGGTGGTCCATGGATCCAGACAGTGAGAACCACACAGCTCCATTAGAGGGGCTGTGTGGTAATGTTCTAGGCCTTTACACCCGTTCTCCTGGGGAAGAGGAGAACCAGGTGGAGTTAAGAGAAGTGATAGTCTGGTATAAAACCACTATTCTGGAACAACTGATGGGAGCTGAGGAAGGGTCAGCAGCGAGAGAGAGAATTACTGACAGAGTGAAAATAGTGGCAGGGCAATAGGACTGAGGGAGACAGACGGATAAAGGTAGGTAGACGGAGAGGAGGGGTGGAAAGAGAGGGGGAGGGAAAAAAACAACAGAGAGAAAGAAAGCCAGACATAACCAGCTTGTCTCCCCGACCGAGGTGTCAATACAGCAGAGGGAGAGGCTGTAGACAGCCGGCCTTTCTTCACAAGTCCCCAGTGCACACATTTACCACACACAGAGAGGCAGAGAGAGCGAGCGAGGCAGAGAGAGAATGAACTACAGGAAATACAAACTAGAGGTTGGCCGATTAAATTGGCATGATTAGTTTAACAATCGGTAATTGGGATGTTTTGGCCGATTATGGCCGATTTACATTGCATTGCACGAGAAAACTGCGTGGCAGATTGACCACCTGTTACACGAGTGCAGCAAGGATCCAAGGTAAGTTGCTAGCTAGCATTAAACTTATCTAATAAAAACATCACTAGGTAACTACACATAGTTGATGATACTAGGTTAACTAGCTTGTCCTGCGTTTTTAATTTTTTTATTTTACCTTTATTTAACCAGGCAAGCCAGTTAAGAACAAATTCTTATTTTCAATGACGGCCTAGGAACAGTGGGTTAACTGCCTGTTCAGGGACAGAACGACAGATCTGTACCTTGTCAGCTCGGGGGTTTGAACTTGCAACCTTCCGGTTACAAGTCCAATGCTCTAACCACTAGGCTACCCTGCCGCCCCATATTCGCGAGAAAAAGCACAATCGTTGCACGAATGTACCTAACCATAAACATCAATGCCTTTCGTAAAATCAATGCAGAGAAGTATATTTTTTTAAACCTGCATATTTAGATAAGAAATTCATGTTAGCAGGCAATATTAACTAGGGAAATTGTGTCACTTCTCTTGCGTTCATTGCATGCAGAGTCAGGGTAAATGCAGCAGTTTGGGCCACCTGGCTCATTGCGAACGAATTTGTCCGAATTTTACATAATTATGACATAACATTGAAGGTTGTGTAATGTAACAGCAATATTTAGACTTATGGTTGCCAACTGTTCGATAAAATACGGAAAGTATCAAAATTATATGACCAACGGCTCTTATTTCTGTGTTTATTATATTATAATTAAGTCCATGATTTGATAGAGCAGTCTGACTGAGTGGTAGTAGGCAGCTGCAGGCTTGTAAGCATTCATTCAAACTTTACTGCTTTTGCCAGCAGCTCTTCACAGCACTTGCGTCACAGCTCACAGTGCTTGCTTCACGGCGCTTGCGTCATGGCGCTTAGCGCTTGTGTCGTTGACTTTCTCTCTATACCATTTGTATTTGATATACCTTTGACTATTGGATGTTCTAATAGGCACTTTAGTGAAGCAAGCGCTGTGACGCTAAGCGCTGTGACGCTAAGCGCTGTGACGCTAAGGGCTGTGACGCTAAGGGCTGTGACGCTAAGGGCTGTGACACAGCGCTTAGCACTTGCGTCACAGCGCTTGGCGCTTGCGTCACAGCGCTTGGAGCTTGCGTCACAGCGCTTGGAGCTTGCGTCACAGCGTTTAGCGCTTGCTTCACAGCGCCTAGCGTCAGCGCTTGCTTCACAGCGCCTAGTGTCACAGCGCTTGGCGACACAGCGCCTGGCGTCACAGCGCCTGGCGTCACAGCGCCTGGCGTCACAGCGCTTGGCGTCACAGCGCCTGGCGTCACAGCGCTTGGCGTCACAGCGCTTGCGTCACAGCGCTTGGCGTTTGCTCCACAGCGCATGGCGTCACAGCGCTTGGCGTTTGCTCCACAGCGCACGGCGCTTGCTCCACAGCGCACGGCGCTTGCTCCACAGCGCACGGCGCCACAGCGTCACAGTGCTTGGCGTTTGCTCCACAGCGCATGGCGCTTGCTCCACAGCGCATGGCGCTTCCTCCACAGCGCATGGCGCTTGCTCCACAGCGCTTGCTCCACAGCGCACGGCGCTTGCTCCACAGCGCATGGCGCTTGCTCCACAGCGCACGGCGCTTGCTCCACAGCGCACGGCGCTTGCTCCACAGCGCATGGCGTCACAGCGTCACAGCGCTTGGCGTTTGCTCCACAGCGCATGGCGCTTGCTCCACAGCGCATGGCGCTTCCTCCACAGCGCATGGCGCTTCCTCCACAGCGCATGGCGCTTCCTCCACAGCGCATGGCGCTTGCTTCACAGCGCTTTGCGCTTGCTTCACAGCGCTTAGCGTCACAGCGCTTAGCGTCACAGCGCTTAGCGTCACAGCGCTTGCTTCACTAAAGTGCCTATAAGAACATCCAATAGTCAAAGGTATATCAAATACAAATGGTATAGAGAGAAAGTCAACACATAATTCCTATAATAACTCCAACCTAAAACTTCTTAACTGGGAATATTGAAGAACTGGGAATATTGAACCACCAGCTCTCATATGTTCTGAGCAAGGAACTTAAACGTTAGCTTTTTTACATAGCACATATTGCACTTTTACTTTATTCTCCAACACTGTGTTTTTGAATTATTGAAACCAAATTGGGCATGTTTTATTACTTATTTTAGACTAAATTGATGTTATGTCTGTATTATATTAAGTTAAAATAAAAGTGTTCATTCAGTATTGTTGTAATTGTCATTATTGCAAATATATAAATAAAAAAATAAAAATAAAATTGTCCATTTAATCAGTATGGGCTTTTTTTGGTCCTCCAATAATCGGTATCGGTGTTGAAAAATCATAATCGTCCGGCCTCGAATACAAACCCTCCAACTCAAAAAAGCCTGTGGGGTTGATGGTATCCTCAATGAAATGCTAAAATATACAGACCATAAATTCCAATTGGCTATACCTTATCATCCTCAGCTCTGATATATTCCCCAATATTTGGAACCAAGGACTTATCACTCCAATACACAAAAATAGAGAAATTTGACACCAATAACTTCCGTGGGATATGCATCAACAGCAACCTTGAGAAAATCCTCTGAATTATCATTAACAGCAGACACGCAGATTTCCTCAGCGAAAACAATGTACTTAGCAAATGTCAAATTGGCTTTTTACCAAATTAGCGTACAACAGACAAATGTAAATCACCCTGCACACCCTTATTGACAAAGAAACAAAAACGCTAAGTCTTCTCATGCTTTGTTGATTTAAAAAATTTGGCATGAGGGACAGCTACACAAATTGATGGAAAGTGGTGTTGGCGGAAAAACATACGACATTATAAAATCAGTGTTCACAAACAACAAGTGTGCGGTTAACATGGGCAGAAAACACACATTTCTTTCCACAGGGCCGGGGCGTGAGACTGGGATGCAACTTAAGCCCCACCCACTTCAACATATAAACAGATTGGCGAGGGCACTAGAACAGTCTGCAGCGTCCGGCCTCACCCTACTAGAATCTGAAGTCAAATGTCTATTTGCTGATGATTTGGTGCTTCTGTCCCCAACAAAGGAGGGCCTACAGCAGCACCTAGATCTTCTGCACAGATTGTCAGACTGGACCCTGACAGTGAAATAAAAATAATGGTGTTCCAAAAAAGGTCCAGCAGACAAACTATACATACCTTGGCCTAAACATCAGCGCCACAGGTAACTTCCACAAAGCTGTGAATGATCTGAGAGACAAGGCAAGAAGGGACTTCTATGCCATCAAAAGGAAAATAAAATGTGATATTCCAATTAGGATCTGGCTAAAAATACTTGAATCAGTTACAGAACCCATTGCTGTTGTGAGCTCACCAACAAAGAATTCACAAAACACCAAATTGAGACTGCATGCAGAATTCTGCAAAAATATTCCACGTTTACAGAGTAAAACACCAAATAATGCATGCAGAGCAGAATTAGGCCGATACCCGCTAATTTTCAAAATCCAGAAAAAAGCCGTTATTCTACAACCACCTAAAAGGAAGCGATCCCCAAACCTTCCATAACAAAGCCATCACCTTCAGAGAGATGAACCTGGAGAAAACCCCTCTAAGCAAGCTGGTTAAAATACCAGTGAGCAATCACAGCAGCAAGATTTGAGACCTGTTGCCACAAGAAAAGGGCAACCAGTGAAGAACAAACACCATTGTAAATACAACCTCAATTTATGTTCCCTTATGTACTTCAACTATTTGCACATCATTATTACAACACTTTATATAGACATCATGACATTTCAAATTACTTGATTCATTGGAACTGTTGTGAGTGTAATTTTTACTGTTCATTTGTTATTGTTTATTTCACTTTAGTTTATTATCTATTTCACTTGCTTTGGCAATATTTTTCCAATGCCAATAAAGCCCTTTAAATTGAATTTTTAGAGAGTGCGCAAGAGAGCGTGTCCGAGAGAACGAGACCGGGAGAGAGTGAGCATCAGATACATAATCCAAGGAGGGGTGTGGTTGCCAACAACCCTTCCACATTACATCACTGCTCTGCATTCTCCAGCACAGTACTCCACAGGGACAGAGAGGAGGGGAAGAGGGATAGGAGAAGGAGGACAGCTTATCATTTCACATCTTTGTAGTGAGTTAACAAAGCCATTCTCTCGACCCCTAGACTATAGGGAAGGATGGATCCAAGATGACTTCGCCGCTTCTCTTCTTTTCTAATCTAACCTCTCCTCCACCTGCTGCAGGGCCTCTTCACCTTCCAGACCTGTCACTTTCTCTCCCTCTGCTGATGATCCCTTGTTCTGGCTGCTTGTGAATGTGTGACATGTGTGTGTGTGTGTGTGTGTAGAGCTGGACCCTAAGGCCTTTGGCTGACCAGCAGTGTGTGTGCGTGTCTCTCCACGCTCAGGCCCTGGCACCTGCTCAACATTACTCAAGCACTCCCTTCGAACATGGAGGCTACTTGGCAGTGGCAAGGTGTCCCAGATTACTTCATTAATAGTCAACCACAGGACCTGCAGTTTAGCCTATTCTCTGAGCACTACAGGGCTAGAACCAGGTTATTAAGTAGCTAAGAGGCTAGTAACGAAAAAGCTAAATAGTAGCAAAGACCCTCAGTTTGCTAATGTGGCTAATGACTGCGATGCTAATGCTAATTGTGTCAAAACAAACATCATGAAGACAGGCCATTCTCCTCACATGTTAATTGACATAACATCACGGTGGTGTCAGTTGTTTAGTCTTAACTGTAAGTCAATTAGGATCATCCGATGTCTAAATACAGATACCCTAATTTGTGATATCTTAAGCCTCCTCAGTAGGGAATGGCTAACCGCTAATGGCAATTATTCAAGCACCATGCTAATAAGTTGGCTAGATAATTATTAACCTAACAATGACAAGATGGTTGATATCTCTATGATTGGAGAAGGTTAGCTAGCTACTGTTATCAGCACATGGAGTGACTGGGCATGTTAACTGCAGTCAACTCGCTGGATTACAAGGCATCCACTGTATAGGCCAGGGTCCATCCCCCGCCTCCCCCGGTTTCACGTTTTGGTTTTTGCCCTTGCACTACACAGCGGATTCAAGTAATCAAAGCTTGATGTGTTGGTTATATGAATCAGCTGTGTAGTGCGAAGGCAAAAACCTAAACGCGCACCCAGGTGGGGCCACCAGGACCAAGTGTGGGAAAACTCTGGTCTCGGCCAGCGAAGTGATCCCAGAGCTCTTGCTGAGAGGGATAGGGCAGGCCAGGATGAAGGATGGGATTCACTGTGCAGGCAAGGCAGCGAGTGAAGCACCCTCCCCAAACCCATCACTGAGATGGATCCTTCCAACTTCCCATAGATCACTAGCAGACAGGCCAGCCCAATAAAGCAGCAAATGAGACCAGGGTGGGTGACGGGGCAAAAAGGTGACAAATAGGACCACGGATTGTGTATGACATCATGTTCTCCAGAGGGGACAGAGCGGGAGAGACGAGGTCAGAAAAACAAAGCATGAGCCTTGTTCATCTTATCATTACTGTGCTGCTGCTTACAAGCCTCTAAAAAGCATACCTCTAATGCTTTTTCAGCTAGTTGTGTGGTGATACCTAATGTATATCACACCATTATTTACATTCCAGTGCCCAACACAGGCCGTTATGTGACGGAATGCTCACTCATTACCCTGGATAAACCAGAGTCAGCGCTTTGCAAACAAATAAAGAACAATACTGGTCAATGCTGATAACCAGCATTTTAGCCTAGCATAGATTAGCTGTAGCAATACCTTTAAACTGCATCCTGAAAGTACCGAACTCTACCTTCAGGACAATAAAAAGAGACCAAATACTCCCAAGTCTGAATGTAAAAAAATATATATAGATATTGGCCTATTCAGCAAACTAAAGGGTTAGGCCTATAACTGCAACTGCCTGCAACAAGAAAAAAACACTAAAAATAGAGCCTGGTAAAATAAAAAAAGGAAAAGGAAAAAAAGAACCAATGGGCCCGAAGGGGGGACCTTAAAACTTAAGGACAAAAAGCTCTTCATTAGCATAGCAACCATCTGCCTAGATCAAGCCCATCTCTTCTTCTTTCCCTCCCCGTGCTGTATCTCTCCCTCGTGCCCCCTCTCATTACCCCTCGTTCTCTTTCCATCTCCCTCCCCTTACACTTTCCATCCCTCTCTTTCTCTCTTCATCCCCCTCTGAACCCATCATCATTACCAGCATTATGCCACACTCCACTTCTCATCCACCCCCAGGGCCAACGCCATCCCCCCAGGGAGGAGCCTCTGGCCTGGGCGTCACGGTCACCTCAGGCCCCCTCTGTCTGACAGATCGGTCTCCAAGCACAGCCTTGAATAAGGGATAAGAGGGTGGGAGGGAAACCATCGCCCCACCACAGTACCACGCCCTGCGTTCCACTGTCAGCTACCTGCTGCAGTGATAGCCTTGGATAGCCTATCATAGGAAGACAGTGTACTAGACAGTGTACTGCAGAAAAGGGGCTGAGTTAGCTAGTGTTCTAGCAATACCGCTGTGCGCTCACTTTCACTGTACTGAATTGAAGGCAGCCACAGGCTTCCACAGCATGAACCCTGTAAAAGACCTTCAATAGGCCCCTTATCCTCATTGAGGGACGAGACAATGTCCTTCATAGTCAAGAGGCACTATTTTCAGTCCTAGTGTCCTTGCTAGGCTAGCAATGTAACTATTGCTATTCAGGGGGCAGTGCCAGTTAGTGGTTATTCCATTTAACCGAGCTCAATATAAACAGCTTTTCACACTTAAGTCTTGAAGGCAGCAAGGTTGAAACATGGGGTTCTTCGTACAGTTTATAATGTGACTGTAGCCCACCTTTGTGAGTGCCAAGCCCCTTCCTATACAACCATTTAAAAAAAGGGGTAGCTATACTGACCATCATTTTCACTTGTCTGACCGCTTGCATGATGACGAGTTTCTCACATGACTGGCCTATCTGGGTGATGTTTTTTCTTACCTGAATGATCTGAATCCAGGATTACAGGGACTCGCCGCAACTATATTCAATGTGCAGGACAAAATTGAGGCTATGATTAGAGCTGTTTTCTGTCAGCATTAACAAGGACAACACACAGATCTTTCCATCATTGTGTGATTTTTCTTTTTGTTGCGTGCAAATTAACTCAAGCTTACGGACAATGTCAAATGTGATAAAGCGAAGCACCTGAGTGAGCTGGGTGCACAATTACACAGGTACTTTCCCTAAACAGACGACACGAACTGGATTCGTTATCCCTTTCAATTTAGTCTCAAATGAATAATGAAACATGTTCAATTTGGTTTAAATAATGCAAAAACAGTGTTGGAGAAGTAAAAGTGCAATATGTGCCATGTAAAAAAGCTAATGTTTAAGTTACTTGCTCAGAACATGAGAACATATGAAAGCTGGTGGTTCCTCTGGGAATATATATATTATTGGTTCCTCAATATTCCCAGTTAAGAAGTTTTAGGTTGTAGATATTTTAGGAATTATAGGACCATTTCTCTCTATACCATTTATATTTCATATACCTTTGACTATAGATGTTCTTAAAGGCCAGCCTAATCTCGGGAGTTGATAGGCTTTAAGTCATAAACAGCCCTGTGCATCCCAGCACTGGTAAGAGCTGCTGTTTGAATGAATGAGCCTGCTGCTGCCTACCACCGCTCAGTCAGACTGCTCTATCATATACTTAATTATAATTAACACAGAAATACGAGCCGTTGGTCATTAATATGGTAAAATCCGGAAACTATAATTTCGAAAACAAAACGTTTATTCTTTCAGTGAAATACGGAACCGCTCTGTATTTTATCGAACGGGCGGCAACCCTAAGTCTAAATACTACTGTTACATTGCACAACCTTCAATCTTGTCATAATTATGTAAAATTCTGGCAAATTAGTACGGTCTTTGTTTGGAATAAATGGTCTTCACACTGTTAGCAACGAGCCAGACAGCCCAAACTGCTGCATATACCCGGACTCTGCTTGCAATGAACGCAAGAGAAGTGACACAATTTCCCTACTTAATATTGCCTGGTACTATGCATTTATTTTAACTAAATATGCAGGTTTTAAAAAAAATATACTTCTGTGCATCGATTTTAAGAAAGGCATTGATGTTTATGGTTAGGTACATTCGTGGTAAGATTGTGCTTTTTCCGTAAATGCGCTTTTAATAAATCATCAAGTTGGAGTAGGCTGTGATTCGATGATAAATTAACAGGCACCACATTGATTATATGCAACGCAGGACAAGCTAGTTAACCTAGTATCATCAACCATGTGTTTATGTGAAGATTGATTGTGTTTTATTCGATAAGTTTAATGCAAGCTAGCAACTTACCTTGGATCCTTGCAGCCACAAGGTCCTTTTGTTGCTGCAATCCTCGTGGAATGCAATGTAATCGGCCATAATCAGCGTCCAAAAAGGCCCACTTACCGATTGTTAAGAAAACTTGAAAATCGCCCAAGGCGATTAATCGGTCAACCTCTAATTGAAACAGTGCCACACCAGTGGAAGATCTGAGACCAATCATACAATACTCTCCTTTTGGAGATGTAATTAAGATTTCATAGGAAAAAAAGAGGCATAGCTTATTACAGTGCAGATAAAATAGTGTCAGTCTGCCGTTGTTGAGGCGGCAGCGTGCATCTAAATAAGTTTCCACAGGGAAACTTGATTAAGAGTAATATGATTCCATCTGAAGAAAAATAAACTACAGAGGAGGTAACAGTGGGAAATGCAAGCTTGGCACCACAACTGGACACTTATTTTTCTACTACGCCATCTCTGAGTATGTCTGCGAGGAACTGAATACGAGAGGGAATTAGTTCAACTTTACCTCACGGACGCATATGTCACGTTGAGACTAATGATGCACAGATATTACATTTTTGGCCGATACCGATATACAATATTTTCCTTGCCAAAAAAAACCCTGATAATGATAACCAATAATTACAATTTTAGTGGCCTTTTAACTATTTAACTATACTAGAATGCTTCACACACACAGACGCAGCAGTCTAAGGCACTGTATCTCACGGCAAGAGGCGTCACTACTGTCCCTGGTTCGAATCCAGGCTGTTGTGTGTCAAAGGTTTTGTGTCAAACAACACTATTTGACCAATCAGAACCTGAATATGACTACACGTCACATAATTTAACACATTCATACATTTTTTACGTAGTTATTACACGATCACTCGTATTTCATGTGTCACAACGATTCATTGGTACGTATGCTATGATGCTGGTAAAGTTGTCTCGCACACCTACAGTGCTGGTCATAAAAAAATCTGGCTAGCTCATGGATGCAAACAATGTTCTTCCCCAAAAACATAGCAAAACGACATCTGTTTCAGTAGCTATATAGTTAACTAGCTAACTATATAGCTAGGTGTAAACCAAAATAACCCTACTTTATAAGACAGTTCTTATTTGATTATGGTGGTCAGACACATCTATGTGAAGCTAGCCACAATAAGGATTAGCCACAAGTCGACTTTGCGGCTTGCCTTCAAAATAAAAGTATGGCATAATTCTATTTGTATTCATTTGCATCACTGTCAATGACATACTTTTATTTTGAAGGCAAACTGCAAATTCCACTATTGTGACTAATCCTTATAGTGGCTAGCTTCACAACACATAACCCGGTGGAGCCTCACTAGCCAGATAAAGCTCGCTGGCTGCTTATAACGTTAGCTTTGGGCAACAGTGTTAAGTAGCTGGCTAGCTATTTATTTTCATTAACTGAAGTTAAATTTCAATAGGTGAACAACAATACTTACAAGTATTCCTAAATCATTGCTAAGAATAATGAAAATGACTGCAGTTTCTACTGGTCATTGTTTTCAGGCTGATTGTATCGGTGCTAGCTAGGTAACAAGCTAAAGCTAGCTACCCCAGAAGTTGCAGTCGAACAAATTAAGCTTTATTACCAACGCGATATTGAAAACACATAGTTCGTGGAAGCCAACATCACCATGACAGAGAGCGGTTGATTGGTAAGAACAATGAATTCCATTATATTGGCTTTAATGGATTTCACCTTTGAGTTGTCTCACTGAAATTCTCTTACTCTTTCAGATGACTACACGACTTGACTGCTCAATCCAAACAACACATTGTGGGCTAGGTTAGGAATGCTGTGTTGCGCAAACTATTACGTGCCGTCATTACGTCCTGTACATACGTTATATAGGTATGCACGGTAGCTTTGACATCGATTTTTTAACATCGGGCCGATACCAATGTTGCCATTTTTAGCTAATATCGACCAATTCCGATATATTGTGCATCCGTAGTTGAGACAACACGTCACAAGACTGAGCCTTAGGCCTATCTACCCATTTGTCGAGACTATTTGTTGTTCACTTTCTCTGTCTTGAAGTAGATATCTGCCATACAAATCCTGAATTAACTCCCCATTGGTAAAAAAAAACCTTTGGGGAATAATAACTGCAGTATCAGTGAGGGAAACCGAGGCTGGTGGATCGGGGATTCAGGTAGCCAGGCTTCCCTAATAGGAAGGCCTTGAAGTCAATGGCAGAAAGTAGCTACAAAGGGGTGGAAACCAGTGACGCCTCACAACACCTCAAACCAATCCCTTGCTTGGGCGGAGCTCAAAAAAGGTGCCCACTTAATTAGTTTGGGCCGTAGGAACAACAGTGGTCGGGAATAGCTGATTAAAATCCCATCAAAATAGGTCGATGTATGCGGTGTTTGTGGTGACTTCCAATTTCAATAAATCGGAGACCGTCGGCAACACTTGATACACTAAACTTTTACCATAGCCTGTAAGTAGACACGTCATAACATATTTTTTTGTAGTGATCAAGCAGAAGAGTTGTAGTGCCTTCAATGACTCGATTGTGTGTATAGAGCACACCACTGGCAAAACAGAATTCAGTTTTTCAATGTTACAAACTAGCATACGCAACAACTCTGCAAAATGTGTCCGACCCAGTCGCAAAACAGTGACGAACATAACGCCGCACCCCTTCCACAAGCACATGGGGGGAGGTTCTTGAAATGTAAAATCCACAACAACAAAATAATTGCACACCATTCTAGCCAATTCTTCAGACATCCAAAGGTTGGTGTGACAATGTGTTTTGGATGCATGGCTATGCAAAACTAGGGCTGAGGTTATGACTTTTCGTACACATTGATGCATCCCCCTCGAAAGAGTGTGAAAATGGGTATAAAGCAAAGGAAGGTAGGCAAAAAATGCAGTCAGTCAAAGGACAAACTTTCTTGGAAATACGCCATTTTTGCATACTGCAGTTAGAGGCCTGGTCATGATTTAAGTTGCTCAAGAGAATATGTGACTGAAGAAACACCATCTGAGCAGTAGGTGGACAGAGGACGCACACTGACAGTAGTGATGGGGGAAACCAAATCGATACAGTCACACATCGGGATATTATTTGACGAAGGATCATATTGTTTTGACAATATCATTTTTGCATCTGCACCAAAACTCCAGTCATTTTCCATCTCCTTTTTAAATAGGGAGCCCATTTGTTTTCAGCACTTTTATTTCCATGACTGATCAAAACTAGTTCTCATGGCACTCTTGTCCTTCTTCAGTAGACATAGATTGAGCAATATGTTTGGAACAACGAATCGCAATACATATAGAACCATGAGGATCGATATACATATATCGGCACCCAAGTGTCGCAATATTGTATCGTGAGGTCCCTGGCAATTCCCAACCCTAATGGACAGCCTAACAGACACACACACACAGGGAAGAAAAATACACACAGATCACAAGCTAGACAAACACACAAAATGATAAGGATGGACAAAAACACACACGGAGGGCAATGTTTAAGGCCTAAAACATGACTATCATTCAAAGTCACAGAGAGCTCAGTCACCCTTGTTTGTGTGTAGGTAAACATCCCGACCCATTGTTATCCCCACAGATACATGACTAGATCTTTGTCCTGACTTCCAGACCCTGACTCCATTGCTAGAACTTTACACATTTACCCCAGAGGACAAAGCAGCACGGCCTACCTGCACTGTTCACCGTGAGTATCTTCTAGGCCCAGCCCATCCCAGCTCCACTCCCTCAGTGTGACCCTTTTCCATAAGGCCCTGGAGTGAGCTCCCTGTTACTGCAGTACTGAATCCCATTATGTCAATAGCTCTCTCTATTTGGTTTGTAATGATACTGGCTCGACAAAGCTTTTATGCATGGGCTTTGTGGGCTTGGATATTTGAATTAATGTTGTGAATCAATTGGACCCTATTTACATGATGGCATAGGTTATCTTTCCTTATGTAATATGCTTAAGACCACATATAAGACACTGAGTGTACATTTTTGGGAGCATAGTTTTATGGCTACCTGATTTGATAATGAATATACTAGGCAATAGCCTCAATTCGCTTCCGACTAAGTTAGGTAGCTAATGTGAAATGCATTCATAGGCAAGGATAAATACAATTTATAGCTTTGTATAGTTAAAAATTAAACGTCAGCGAAAACCTATCCACTTTAAAATGGCAGTCATGCAGGATGTTATCCACTTTAAAACTGCCTTTGGTCAATGGAAAACTAACATTACACCATCAGTATCTTTGATTAAACTGACTCCTCGTGTAGTGGAGGGATAGCATAGAATCAAAGATTTTTATAACTAACCCAAGATAAACCACAGCCTGTTTCAAATGGTAGCAAATTAATAATAGTGGGCAGAACAAGCAAGGAGGTGGGCAGAACCCAGCACGAGCTAGCGAGATCCTATTGACGCATTCTAGCATGTATTTACATATTCCGTTAGAGAAGGCCTACGCGTGTGCAATAACTCAATTCGCCCTGGCACTCGTAAACAACAGTCTCTTTTGGGAACAGAAACCTGCATTGAGATCAAATATGCTTAATCGATTACAAAATGTGCATCAAGTCTCATCCCATGTCCTCCCACTGCCGGAAACTGGGCTTCTGCTCATCACATTTGGTGGTGAGTGAAAACGTCAACCAGATGCTTCAGGTTTATAAATCCGGTTAAACATCTGGGTCATTGTTCCGTCAGTGATATAATCTCAGCAATCTCCTGTAATGTGATGATGGGTCATGGCTAGTTTGAGCTGTCAGTGTCAGATACAGCATCAGCTAGAGACCACCTTACATTATTCAGTTAAAGTCCTTTCTCTCATTGTTTAAGCAGCAGTTTTAGCAAGTGTTCCCTCTTCTACAAAAGGTGTCAATGATTCATTTACTTAAAACCTGAGATGCAAACTAGCTATCTAATTTATCAGCAATGTTCGTTTAATTATCTTATAAGTTAGCCTAGCAAACCTGTCAGTTAGCTAAACTGGTTAGTGGAGTAAGTCATGTATTTGGGTATAACTAACAATATGCCAATGATACTAACAAACTAGCTAATCGTTATACCAGCGCTCAGTAATAAAAAGTTAGCTAGCCAAGCCTGCTAAGTCACACCCAGTTGTACTGCACATTTCAATAAATGTGGGCAAAATGCTGAAGCTAGGTACAGTAATTGTAACAAATACACAAGCGCGCGGACAAAACGTTCGCAATGCCGGTTATAGCGTGCTAAACCCGTGGCGGTGTAACGTTACTAATTAATTTAACCAGCTAACGTTATCTGTCAATAAAGGCAAAACACACATCGTGCTTGAAGCTAGCTAACTAATGTTGCCTCCAGCGTTTAACACATATTGTGGCTAGTTAGCTAACGTTAGCAGACAATTACCTTTGTTTCCCGTATGTCTTGTTTCCCTCCTTCTGGGTACCACTGCACCCGGACAAAACCCCTTCCCAGCGGTGCCAGGCTGTCCACGACACTGCTCTCGGTGTCCGAGTTACAGGGGATACAGCCACCTCCTACACCGCCTCTACCTCCGCCATCGTCGAGGTCCGAGTCTGAATCAAACTCCTCCTCGCCTTGTATCATTCTGACTAGGCCGAACCGGACCAAGTCGCGATACCGACCTGACACCAAATCGTGGGAGAAAAGAAGCCGCTGGGAGCCGCCTGCAGAAGGAGAGAGCGCCATGGATGGAGGCTCTGAACCGGGGCTTACAGCCGGAGAAAGAGCTGCGTCTGTTGCTATTGCGTCCGATGCCACGGGTTCCGCCATCGCTGCAGTTGTCAGGGAATAATGCGATAAAGGGAGACTGATGGTGGAGAAGAAAAAAGAGAAACCTGTAACCATGGAAGTGCACGTGTTTACGTCGATAGGGCGCGCGCTGCGTAAACGCACCCAGAGGTCTAGGGCCTGTCAAATTGACAGAGGTGTTTTTTTTATTACAGCGTGGGTTTGACTCTGAATAAATCAGTCTGAGACAGCAGACAGTTATATCACACAGTTATTATAACACCTCTTTCTTTATATGCAGGTGTATTTATAGTCAGGTGCTGCTAGCTATATGATGATACAAATGTATGGTGCAATGTGGCCAATTTCATATAATTAGGGTCCCCCTTAGGACAAGTCACGGCCTATTGACAATAAAGTTAATTCAATATCACAGGCATGATAATGGTATTTTTTATAGAATTTATTACAGAAATGCAAACATGATGAAAGAGAAGACGCCAATTTCATCAACAAGTCTGTAGCCCGGGCCTGAATATGCATTCTATGCGCGCACTTCACCAAAAAGCATGAATGGAGCAATTTTCGCCACTTGGTGTCAGTGTTCGAGTGCTGAAATTGGCTTATTGCAGACACAGCCATGGTTTTTAACACAGGATTGTGGCATAAAATAACATATTTTGTGCATACCGTGCCTGACACTGTAGTTGTGTTGTGTAGGCTAACGTGGGGGGGCATATGAGGACGTTTGTCTTATTTGTCAAGCGCAAATATACGCGTTTCTGCACAATGGCAAAGCATATTCATTTATAAAAATGTATATAATGCCAGAAGCCTATTCTATTTTGTGCAAAGGGGATTCCAACAAATACAGAGGCTAACTCTTGTTCAATACCTGCATTTATCAGGTAGAATAAGAAAAACAAGACTCATTTCGCATTGGTCAACAACGTAAACTATACATGCAAACTGAAATAATGATCAACAAACTCTTACATGGGGGAAAAAAAATATGAACCACAATCTCGAGACAATTGATGCCCAATTGAAAAGGTTCCCTTATTTGAGTCACATGACGTTTGGTAAATAGATGAGAGCAAACAATAGGATTTATAATACAATCACCAGTAGACCTATTCCATGAAGAACATTCTGATAGAGTGGTGTTGATATCAACATTTAAATAAAATGGGCATTTTAAAAATGACACACAGCATATTCTCCACATATGTTTGAAATTATACACTGAGCAAAAATATAAATACAACATGTAAAGTGTTGGTCCCATGTTTCATGAGCGGAAAAAGAAGATCCCAGACATTTTCCATATGCACAAAAAGCTTATTTCTCAAAAATGTTGTTCACAAATTTGTTCACATTCCTATTAGTGAGCATTTCTCCTTTGCCAAGATAATTAATTCAACTGACAGGTGTGGCATATCAAGAAGCTGATTAAACACCATGATCATTACACAATGATGTGCAGGGGACAATAAAAGGCCACTCTAAAATGTGCAGTTTGTCACATAACACAATGCCACAGATGTCTCAGGTTTTGAAGGAGCATGCAATTGGCATGCTGACTGCAGGAATGTCTACCAGATAATTGATCATTGAATGTTAGTTTCTCTACCATAAGCCACCTCTAGCGTCGTTTTAGAGAATCTGGCAGTATGTCCAATCGGCCTCACAATCGCAGACCACGTGTATAGCGTTGTGTGGGCGAGCGATTTGCTGATGTCAATGTTGTGAACAGAGTGACCATGGTGGCGGTGGGGTTATGGTATGTGCAGGCATAAGCTACAGACAACAAACACCATTGCATTTTATCGATAGCAATTTGAATGCACAGAAATACCGTGACAAGATCCTGAGGCCCGTTGTCGTGCCATTCATCCGCTGCCATCACCTCATGTGGAAGCTGAAAATGTCAGAGTTCTTCCATGGCCTCTATACTCACCAGATATGTCACCCATTGAGCATGTTTGGTATGCTCTGGATCGGCAAGTAAGACAGTGTGTTCCACTTCCTGCTAATATCCAGCAACTTCGCACAGCCATTGAAGAGGATTGGGACTACATTCCACAAGCCACGGTCACATCAGATACAGTTTTCTGATCCACACCCCTACCTTTAATTTAAAAAAAAATCTGTGATCTACAGATGCATATCTGTATTCCCAGTCATGTGAAATCCATAGATTAGGGCCTAATATAACTAGTTTATTTCAATTGACTGATTCCCTTATATGACCTGTAACAGAGTAAAATCTTTGAAATTGTGGCATGTGTGTTAATATTTTTTCATTCAGTATAGAAGGCCAAAATTGTACCCATCATTACACTGCATTTTTAGACCTATATGTAAATTGTCATTTATAGATATAGATAACATAACTGAAAATGGGTGATAGGTAGGCGTAGCCAAAAGCCGATCCATTAGTTTATATCGTTACAGGAGGCTAATTCCAAACACAAGTGACGAATATCCCCAATAAATCTGGGTAAATATGTTTGTTGTTGACAGGTATTCTCCCAGAATTTGGTCATCCAGTTTGTTAATTTATGCCCAATAGCGCTTAAGCGCCAAAGGTATATATATATATACACACGGCGCACCACATTAACCTCAGACTTTACGCACAACCCTTCTTCACTTGGATCACTTGAGTGGAGCAGATATCAGAGACAGGCAGTCATTCAATACCCAAGTAGAAATTATAATGAAAAGTTTACCATTTTTATTTGATTTAAGAGCTTGGAACTTCGATCAGACACCATGTCGACAGTCAGTGCCCTGCCTTTCCTGAAATCTAGTCTCCAAATGCGCCCTCCCATGGGTTCCACCTCCCCAGGCGCTGGCGTCGCCACACACTCCCGGCCAGCGAGTTCCGTTGCCTCCGCCCGGAGGACGCAATCAGTGTGATCGAGAGAGAGGGTAACAACTTTTAACTTACTCAAATGTATAACTTGTTTTTACCCCAATACTCGTCGTTTTTCTTTACAACTTTGTACCTAGACTTTAAAAAGTTTATTTGATGTTTTGGGGGAAAAAAATATGCTATGTCATTATTTGGACTTGTCAAATGTAGACTATTTAAAGATGAGGTGCTTTACGTATAACGTTTACTTTTACATGTTTTATAGACTAGGCTAATATACATTTTGGGAATAAATCTTTGGATACCAACCAAATTCATGACAATCAAACAGTCAGTCAGTCATGATTTGGATTCATTTCACCAAGTATGTAGTTGGAAGTAAGCAAACTGAGATTCAGACTAAGCAACTATGTGTGTACTTGGTCATGGACTTGTGTTGTCTGTCTGCCTTCCTCAGCCTTCATCTCTGTGTCTGGAGTGTCCGCTCCACTTGGATGAGGTGTGTCACTTCCTGACGCTGTGCCCTGAGCTGTCAGTTTGAGGAGGGACACCTTGTTGCCACTGTGGGACCAGGAGAAACTAGCCATGGTAAGCCCCAAGTCAAAATGTGTTAAAGAAGTGGGACATTGTCTTTAATATAATGAATGACTTTTGGTAGCCTACCCAATTAATAAAAAGACACGCTTTGAGGATGTACTTCAATGTGGTATTTTATCAATAGATAAGTACAATATTTATTTAGCACAGTGACTTCTAAGGTTTTTATATAAAACACCTCAAAATCAGAGAATGCAACAACCTTATATCCACATAACCAACCTTACATCCACACAACCAACCATATATCCACATAAACAAACCTGTCAATTCAGGGTTCAATAGAGCTGATCATGAAAAAAACTCCATGACAATGATAAATGGTTAGTCGGGTGATCTCACATTGCACTCATGCACTCAAAACTCAGCCTTCTCTCCCTCCTTTTTCAGGATGCTCTCACCCTCCACAAGCCCCATGGTCCACCTCCATGTACTTGCTGTCCACCGCACCTTCCGGCAGCAAGGCAAGGGCTCCATCCTGATGTGGCACTACCTGCAGTACCTGCGATGCCTGCCCTATGTATGCTGCGCCGTGCTCATGTGCGAATATTCCCTGGTCCTTTTCTACCAGAAGTCAGGGGGGGGCAAGAAAACGTATGTGAACCCTTTGGAATTACCTCTAAGTCACAACAATAGACAGACACAGTCTGCTTAAACTAATAACACACAAACAATTATATGTTTTCATGTCTTTATTGAACACAGCAATAACCTCAACCAAACATTCTCTGTAGTTGCGGATCAGACCTGCACAACAGTCAGGAGGAATTTTGGACCATTCCTCTTTACAAAACTGTTTCAGTTCAGCAATAATCTTGAGATGTCTGGTGTGAAACGTGCTCTTACAGCATCTCAATCGGGTTGAGGTCAGGACTCTGACTGGGCCACTCCAGAAGGCATGTTTTCTTCTGTTGAAGCCATTTTGTTGTTGATTTACTTCTGTGTTTTGGGTCGTTGTCCTGTTGCATCACCCAACTTCTGTTGAGCTTCAATTGAGGGACAGATTCTACAATTGGCGGACAGATTCTACTGCAAAGTGTCTTGATAAACTTGGGAATTCATTCTTCCGTCGATAATAGCAAGCTGTCCAGGCCCTAAGGCAGCAAAGCAGCTTCAAACCACAATGCTCCCTTCACCATACTTGACAGTTGGGATGAGGTTGATGTTGGTGTGCTGTGCCTTTTTTTCTCCACATATGGTGTTGTGTGTTCCTTCCAAACGACTCAACTTTAGTTTCATCTGTCCTCAGAATATTTTGCCAGTAGCACTGTGGAACACCCATATGCTCTTTTGCGAACTTCAGACGTGTAGCAATGTTTTTTTTGGACAACAGTGGCTTCTTCCCATGAACACCATTCTTGTTTAGTGTTTTACGTATCGTAGACTCATCAACAAAGAAGTTAGCATGTTCCAGAGATTTCTGTAAGTCTTTAGCTGACACTCTAGTATTCTTCTTAACCTCATTGAGCATTCTGCACTCTGCTCTTGCAGTCATCTTTGCAGGACGGCCACTCCTAGGGAGAGTAGCAACAGTGCTGAACTTCCTCCATTTATAGACAATTTGTCTTACCGTGGACTGATGAACATCAAGGCTTTTAGATACTTTTGTAACCCTTTCCAGCTTTATGCAAGTCAACAAATCTTTATATTGGGTCATCGGAGATCTCTTTTCTTTGAGGCATGGTTCACATCAGGCAATGCTTCTTGTGAATAGCAAACTCAAATTTTGGGAGTGTTTTTTATAGGGCAGGGCAGCATTCTACTCTCCAATCTTGTCTCAATGATTGTATTCTAGGTTAGCTGACTCCTAACTCCAATTAGCTTTTGTAGAAGTCATAAACCTAGGGGTTCACATACTTTTTCCAACCTACACTGTGAATGTTTACATGGTGTATTCAATATAGACAAGAAAAATACAACCATTTGTGTGTTATTAGTTTAAGCATACTGTTTGTCTGTCAGATGAAGATCAGATCAATTTTTATGACCAATTTATGGAGAAATTCCAAGGGTTCACATACTTTTTCTTGCCACTACTGTATGTAAGCAGTTTGGTGAAACCTCGTTCCCAGTCCATTGCACAAAGTTTCTGGGAACGAGATTACATTTGCTGTGAGTTACATGTGGGATACTAGTGCAGTGGTTGGTAGGTGTTTGTCTCTGCTCACTGTCTTGTGTTGTGGCAGGGTTTGTGTGTCCTATGTGGTGGGTGTTACAGAAGATAGTTGACCCGTAAGAGACCAAACATTTACATTTTATTCATTTAGCAGATGCTCTTATCCAGAGCGACTTACAGTTAAGTGCATTTATCTTAAGATAGCTAGGTAGGACAACCACATATCACAGGCATAGTAAGTACAGTTGAAGTCGGAAGTTTACATACATACTTGGATTGGAGTCATTAAAACTCGTCAGTTAGGACATCTACTTTGTGCATGACAATTGTTTACAGACAGATTATTTCACTTATAATTCATTGTATCACAATTCCAGTGGGTCAGACATTTACATACACTATGTTGACTGTGCCTTTAACCTTGATTCTAGCCATCCCGGATCCGGGATCGTGAATACAGCCTCAAGCTCATTACCATAACACAACGTTAACTACTCATGAAAATCACATATTAAATAAAATAAATATATTTGCTCTCAAGCTTAGCCTTTTGTTAACCTCTTCAACCTATGGGGGCGCTATGTCATTATTGGATAAAAATACGTGCCCGTTTTAAGCGCAATATTTTGTCACGAAAAGATGCTCGACTATGCATATAATTACCAGCTTTGGAAAGAAAACACTCTGACGTTTTCAAAACTGCAAAGATATTATCTGTGAGTGTCCCAGAACTGATTTTACAGGCGAAACCAAGACGAAACTTCAAACAGGAAATGAGCAGGATTTTTGACGCTCTGTTTTACTCTGGTCTCCTTGTATGGCTGTGAATATGCTGTGAACGAGCTTATGCGCTCTGCCGTTCGTCCAAGATGTCTGCAGCATTGTGACGTATTTGTAGGCATATCATTGGAAGATTGGCCATAAGAGACTACATTTGCCAGGGGGCCGTCCGGTGTCCTTTGTCTAATTTGGTGCGTAATTCCCAGTGGCAATTATTTTACCATGCGATACAGAAGGAGACTCATACTTCCAGGAACGATACATCATTGAAGAAATATATGAAAAACACCTTGAGGATTGGTTCTAAACAACGTTTGCCATGTTTCAGTCGATATTATGGAGTTAATTTGGAAAAATGTTCGGCGTTTGGATAACTGAATTTTCGTTTTTTTTTGGTAGCCAAACGTGACGCACCAAACGGACCGATTTCTCCAGCCCAAAAAATCTTTCAGGAAAAACTGAACATTTGCTATCTAACTGAGTCTCCTCATTGAAAACATCCAAAGTTCTTCAAAGGTAAATGATTTATTGAATGTTTTTGCTGGTTTTTGTGAAAATGTTGTCTGCTAATGCAAACGCTAAATGCTAAATGCTAACGCTAAATGCTAAATGCTAGTTTGCTATGGTAGAGAAGCATATTTTTGAAATTCTGAGATGACAGTGTTGTTAACAAAAGGCTAAGCATGAGAGCTAGCATATTGATTTAATTTAATTTGCGATTTTCATGAATATTTAACGTTGCGTTATGGTAATGGGCTTGAGGCTGTAGTCATGATACCGGATCCGGGTTGGCTCGACGCAATAAGTTAACAACACTGTCATCTCAGATTTTCAAAATATGCTTTTGAACCATAGCTAAACAAGCATTTGTGTAAGAGTATCGATAGCCTAGCATAGCATTAAGCCTAGCATTCAGCATGCAACATTTTCACAAAAACAAGAAAAGCATTCAAATAAAATCATTTACCTTTGAAGAACTTCAATGAGGAGACTCTCAGTAAGATAGCAAATGTTCAGTTTTTCCAAAAATGTTATTTGTGTGGGACAAATCGCTCCGTTTTGTTCATTATGTTTGGGTAAGAAAAAACCCTAAAATTAAGTCATTACAACGCAAACTTTTTTTTCCAAATTAACTCCATAATATCGACAGCAAACGTTGTTTAGAATCAATCCTCAAGGTGTTTTTCACATATCTATCGACGATAAATCATTCGTGGCAGTTTGGTTTCTCCTCTGAAAAAATGGAATGCGCAATAATTTCGACGGAGGACACCGGCCGTCACCTGGTAAATGTAGTCTCTTATGGTCAATCTTCCAATGATATGCCTACAAATACGTCACAATGCTGCAAACACCTTGGGGAAACGACAGAAAGTGCAGGCTCATTCCTGGCGCATTCACAGCCATATAAAGAGACATTGGAACACAGGGCATTCAACATCTGGACCATTTCCTGTATGAAATTTCATCTTGGTTTCGCCTGTAGTATTAGTTCTGGGGCACTCACAGATAATATCTTTGCAGTTTTGGAAACGTCAGAGTTTTTTCTTTCCAAAGCTGTCAATTACATGCATAGTCAAGCATCTTTTCGTGACAAAATATCTTGTTTAAAACGGGAACGTTTTTTATCCAAAAATGAAAAGAGCGAAGAAGTTAAACAGATTGGAAAATTCCTTTAAACTAGAGGTCGACCGAATATGATTTTTCAACGCCGATATTTATACCGATTATTGTAGGACCCAAAAAAAAGCAGATGCCGATAATCGGCCGATTATTTTTATATATATATATATATATATATATATATTTGTAATAATGACAATTACAATAATACTGAATGAACACTTATTTTAACTGAATATAATACATAAATAAAATCTATTTAGTCTCAAATAAATAATGGAACATGTTCAATTTGGTTTAAATAATGCAAAAACACAGTGTTGGAGAAGAAAGTAAAAGTGTGCCATGAATATGTGCCATGTAAAAAAGCTAACGTTTAAGTTCCTTGCTCAGAACATGAGAACATATGAAAGCTGATGGTTCCTTTTAACATAAGTCTTCAATATTCCCAGGTAAGAAGTTTTAGGTTGCAGTTATTATAGGAATTGTTGGACTATTTCTCTCTAAATCATTTGTATTTCATATACCTTTGACTATTGGATGTTCTTATAGGCACTTCAGTAGTGCCAGGCTAATCTCGGGAGTTGATAGACTTGAAGTCATAAACAGCCCAATGCTTGAAGCACAATGAAGAGCTGCTGGGAAACACAGATAAATTATGTTTGAATGAATGCTTACGAGCCTGCTGCTGCAAACCACCACTCAGACTGCTCTATAAAATATCAAATCATAGACTTACTTATAATATAATTTACACACAGAACTACGAGCCTTATGTCATTAATATGGTCAAATCCGGAAACTATCATTTTGAAAACAAAATGTTTATTCTTTCAGTAAAATACGAAACGGTTCCGTATTTTATCTAACGGGTGGCATCCCTAAGTCTAAATATTGCTGTTACATTGCACAACCTTCAATGTAATGTCATAATTATGTGGAATTCTGGCAAATTAATTACGGTCTTTCTTAGGAAGAAATGGTCTTCACACAGTTCGCAACGAGCCAGGCGGCCCAAACTGCTGCATATACCCTGACTGCTCGCACGGAACACAAGAGAAGTGACACAATTTTCCTAGTTAAAAGAAATTCATGTTAGCAGGCAATATTAACTAAATATGCAGGTAAAAAAATATATACTTGTGTATTGATTTTAAGAAAGGCATTGATGTTTATAGTTAGGTACACATTGGTGCAACAGTGCTTTTTTCACGAATGCTCTTGTTAAATCATCACACGTTTGGCGAAGTAGGTGTGATTCGATGATAAATTAACAGGCTCCGCATTGATTATATGCAACGCAGAACAAGCTAGATAAACTAGTAATATCATCAACCATGTGAAGTTAACTAGTGATTATGTTAAGATTTATTGTTTTTTGTAAGATAAGTTTAATGCTAGCTAGCAACTTACCGTGGCTCTTTGCTGCACTCGCGTCAGCCTGCCACGCAGTCTCTTCGTGGAGTGCAAAGTAATCGTAGTCCAAAAATGACAATTACCGATTGTTATGAAAACTTGAAAATCGGCACTGCCGATTAATCAGTCGACCTCTACTTTAAACAGCTTGGAAAATTCCAGAAATGTCATGGCTTTAGAAGCTTCTGATTAATTGACATCATTTGAGTCAATTCGAGGTGTACCTGTGGATGTATTTCAAGGCCTACCTTCAAACTTAGTGCCTCTTTGCTTGACATCATGGGAAAATCAAAAGAAATCAGCCAAGAACTCAGAAAAAAAGTGGACATCCACAAGTCTGGTTCATTCTTGGGAGCAATTTCCAAATGCCTGAAGGTGCCACGTTCATCTGTACAAACAATAGCACGCAAGAATAATAACCTGAAAGGCCGCTCAGCAAGGAAGAAGCCACTGCTCCAAAACCGCCATAAAAAGCCAGACTACGGTTTGCAACTGCACATGGGGTCAAAGATTGTACTTTTTGGATAAATGTCCTCTGGTCTGATGAAACAAAAATAGAACTGTTTGGCCATAATGACCATCGTTATGTTTGGAGGAAAAAGGGCTTGGTCGCAAATGGGTCTTCCAAATGGGCAATGACCCCAAGCATACTTCCAAAGTTGTGGCAAAATGGCTTAAGGACAACAAAGTCAAGGTATTGGAGTGGCCATCACTAAGCCCTGACCTCAATCCCATAGACAATTTGTTTGCAGAACTGAAAAAGCGGGTGCGAACAAAGAGGCCTCCAAACCTGACTCAGTTACACCAGCTCTGTCAGGAGGAATGGGTTAAAATTCACCCAACTTATTGGGGGAAGCTTGTGGAAGGCTACCTAAAACATTTGACCCAAGTTAAACCATTTAAAGGCTATGCTAACAAATACTAATTGAATGTATGTAAACATCTGACCCACTGGGCATGTGATGAAAAAAATAAAAGCTGAAATAAATCACTGCTATTATTTTGACATTTCACATTCTTAAAATAAAGTGGTGATCCTAACTGACCTAAGACAGGGAATTTTCACTAGGATTAAATGTCAGGAATTGTGAACAACTGAGTTTAAATGTATTTGGCTAAGGTGTATGTAAACTTCCGACTTCAACTGTACATTTTTCCTCAAAGTACCTATCAGCAAAGTCAAAGCTAGTAGGGGGGGGGGGGCTGACATGATCTTTGGGGAAGATATGGAATTACTTGAGTAATTACACTTTCAATCTCATTCTTCCTGTCTGAATATGAAGCTTTATGGCAACATCAACACCTGGGCAATTGCCTGGGACTTTCATTTGCTTATCCTTCTGTATTTCTGCCTTTAAAATGCACTGGGCAGCTAAAAGAGCTGGGTGGCGACTTTTTATAAACCATGGTATATACCATGGTAGTAGTATTAATGTTAGTATTACCCTTTTAGCTAGCACCTGTTTCTTTCTAGATTGTGAGAAAATATTGAAATTAGAATAGGGGTTTAACTGCTAGGGGCTATAGGGGTTTAACTGCTAACTTGTCCATTAGCAGGCATTATTGTCGTTAACTTTTAGGGATTTACGAGAATCGCCTATTTGCTGCTGCCAAGCCTTTTAAACAAAGCCAGGCCTACTGTATTCAGTAAGCAGCATTACCAGTACAGGCCATGTCTGGAGGGCATTAATAGTAATGACACATTTATGGGAATCCAAGTGCCAATATAGTATGGATTTGTGAACAATATACTTGTAGCTGGCACAGTATTTGAAAATAGACTTTATATCATTTTAATGTTTGAAACACAGTAATTTTTACCAATATCCCTCCCCAGGATTTTCCATTCCTTGATAAACGATATTACGCCTTTTCCACTGTAGAAACCACCACCTTTGCCTCCATCAATCGTGAATCAAGAGATTACTGATTTTTATAACATTTTGAAAACAAGAAAATAAACCCTTTCAAGCATTTCTGTTTCTGACTGTTTCCCTTTCACTTGGAATGTAGAAATGCATTACACTGTTTCTATGATTAACAAATGCCTGACATCGAGGACAAAGCAACTTGTTTTCAACTTCTCAGCTTCCAAAATAACATGACCCACAGAGATGAAAGTTGTAGAGTAAATCTCTCTTGAAGAAGGTGAATCTACAACAGTATTTCTATTCCTCGCTTTTCAAGCACAACCACACTACCCGGCTGAATGCAATTGTCAAGAGAAATAGTTCAGAATCCAAAGTAGTAGTTCCTTGAGCCATTTTCACACAAGTCAGGAAAGGTTACCGGTAGTTGAATCTGAGCTCAAGACACACGAGGGAAAACATGATTAAATGTACATTTATTTTTAACAACATCGTCTGAATTTGTACATACACGTAAGTGTAACATCTTAAACTGCAGCAATAATATATCACAATATCTCAGTAAAAGAGCAAATTCTAAAGTATTTTTTTTAATCCAATAAATAACTAATCAATTTGGTCCAAATGCATTTACATATTTATGCATTTATGCTTGCCGATTTACAGACACTCAAATTTAAGGCTTACACACATTTCAGAAGGCACTGTGAATTCCTATGAAGAGGACCAGACTGTGCTAAAGTGTTCACATAAAAAGAAAAGGGAGGGACAGATTCCTAGCAAACCATTTAAATGCCCACATGACAAAACAACGTGAAACAGTACTCAACGATCGTCCAACCAAAACCACTATGAAGACATAGTCGGCCATTAACGACCACCAGTTGACTGCTGGTGAGTAAAGTGACTTAACAAAGCATAGTAAATCCACCTCTCAGGAAACATCCTAAGCAGTGAAGAGTGGACACCTGCCAGAGGAGGGGGTCATAATCCAAGAGACCAGGACCAGGCCAGGATGGCAGAAACTGTTGGCCATTTTGATATCAGTAATGGCAAGAGTGACTAGCAGCCTTTCGTGAATCAATGGCCATTGATCAAGGCACGCAGTACACAGATTCTCGTTCGGCTTTGAAATATATACACAACACATTGATAAGTGGTAATTTGCTCTGATATCACTCAAGTGCTATAATTACTAATATATATATTACCGTAGAGATGTAGTGCAGGCACATCGTAGTTTGAAGTGAAACAACATGGACTTTCTAGTTTGAGCAATCCGATCACATACTGCCTTCTGGTCTGTCAGTCAGATCCTATAATCTTACGATATTACGTGTAATTAATGTTTGAGTATCAAAGCTATAAAACACAATGTCCAGTGATATGGCACAATTATGGCCAGAACAAGTCAACGTGTTTAATTAGTAGTGCCCTTAAACTGAAAAGCCTTCCGTAGGACAAACAGCTTGTCTTTGGGGTAGTGACACAGTTCAAATTGGAATGAGTTAGATGTATATTTATCTAGCACCTGTGGCAGTTGATACAAATAACCTAGGCAGAATGGAAGGCAGGATTTGGAAGGTCACACCATCATTTACAGATACAATAACACCATTCTATTGAAACTGTCTGTACAGTATAATTCGATGTGATAGGCAACTGCTATTGGAAGAAATTCTTAACTCTTAACTGGTCCCCAAAATAGTGCCATGGAAAAGTAATGAAAAGCACACAAAACTAGGTTCAAGTTGAAACAATGCTTCAGCCAGTGGCAGACTGAATGACTTGTATTCAATACCATAATTAAATGCTCACATGAACAGCTAATTCAAAGTATCTGAACATAATGAAATGCTATATCACGTAGTGTTAGATACCTCTAGTGTTGTAGAAAATGAGTACAAAAGGTAACACATAAGAGGCCTCTGTAGTATTAACGTGACAGTTTATGAACCGATAGGGTCGGATGTCCTCTGTAGTCTTCCAAGTCCACTTTAACACCACGCTCAGACTGAGTCGCTCTCTCCAGAGTAACTAGCATAGCTTTACAGTGTTGAAGTCAATGTGCGTAGATACCCTAGGTGCTTACGAGCATACGAACCAGGTGCGCTCTCCCTTTCAAGTTCTGTTTCCCTTAAAAGTATTTTCCACTGCACTTCCTGTCCAGGATCTAAAGCCTCGCATTAGCTGTTAGAATTTCGGTGAATGTCCAGGCTTTAAAGCCAGCTAGCATTAACCGCTAGTGCTTTAGTGAGTGCTAGCCTAGTGCACCACATGGTCGATGTCATACTTCTCGCAGAACTTGCTGGTGAAGGGCAGGCAGGTGAGGTGCTCCAGCCAGTGCCAGTTGATGGGGTAGATATAGAACCAGACGACCAGCGAGGAGAGCAGGCCCAGGTAGACCAGCAGCGATAGCAGGATGAGGACCCGCTTTCGGTACTTGTCGAAGTCGCCGAACGTCACGTAGGGCAGGAAGGCAAAGGAGAGCAGTAGGCCGCTGAGGAAGCCGAAGATGTGGGCAATGTTGTCGATCCAGGGCAGCAAGCCACACAGGAACAGGAAGAAGACGATGCCCACCAGCTTGAGGAAGGCCTTCCACGGCTTCTCCAGCATCTGCCAGCCCTGGATGAGTTCCACAAACAGGCAGGCAAGCAGCCCGAACTGGGAGCCAGCTGGGCCAACCTGGATGATAACCAGAGAAAGACAGAGAGAGAGGGAAAAGAGAGTCATACATCCACCTGCTCTGTCCAAACTAAATGGAGGGAGGGGTTGATGTTTCACCCACCACTGGATGAATGGGTGACAAGACCAGCACATATGTGAATGAATGTCACTGTTGACAACTGCGATGGGCATATCATCTGTTGAAATTCATATCAAATGAAAGTGCATTAACATGAAGGAAGTAGTGGTAGCATACGTGTTCCTTGCTAATGGATAGGCAGATGACTGAGGCTGAGTTGGTATAGTCCCTTATAGCAGAGGACAATAGGAACCGGGCAAAATGGGAAGCAGGTTCACCAGCATTAAATGTTGCTGTCTGTGTGTAATAGTGAATTTGGTCGGTAGTCTACTGATCCAAATGCATGTTTGGAGAGGCTTAGACCTGCAATTGACTTCATCTCAGCAGGGGATTTATTTTTGGTATAATGTCCTCAAATAAATGCTGCGATCAATATGTAATTACACCATCTGACATTTTAACAACTTTTATGTCTACAGTGACGGTGGATGTTCCAAAAATGGGAATGTGTCATTGTTGGAGTAGTATAACAAAAGAGTGTTACATTGTGCCTCCGTTCTAAACCTTACGACTGTTAAGGTACAATGGAAATGTAACTACTCAATAATTACGTCTAGACTGAAATCCAGAGCAATGGTTCTTTGGTCACTGGTTCTACAGCTGGCATCCTGATTAGATTGACGTCAGGGCTGTGATAGGCGTACAGGGGCAGATGGCTAATCTGAGATTCTAACCTCCCACAAGGACAGGAGGAGTGAGATTTTTCACACGCCCTAGGCACGCAGCCTACACGTTCAAGACACGCTATATGGGTGCTCTGAATCCAATCATTTCACAGCCAGCGCTAGACAGTCTAAGCTTCATTGGCCATTGAACACTTCATTTGACAGGCTGCGTTTCAGAACGTATGAACTTTCTCTGACATCTGAATTTCTGCACTCACGAGTGACTCAGAAAGTCCTTTGAAGAAGAACTAGGGAATGTTACTGTTCTGACATCGAGTTGTTTCTTTAGAGAGAGGCGGAGTTGCAGAACGTCTCAACTTTTGACATCTGAATTTCTGCACTGAAGAGTGACTCAAAGTCCTTTGAAGAAGTACTAGCGATTGTTACTTTTGTATTATTACGCATTTCTGAAACCGCCACCAGAACTGAATAAACTACTTTTAAAGTTGAATGAGAAATCCAAGAAATCTAGCTATTTCTATGAAGATCTTGAGATAACCCTATAGGCCATCCAACCCTGACCCACCCAAGACTGCTGGTCATACTGCTCGCTGAGCGGAACAATGATATGCCGAACGGTAATCTGGTTTAGACCGCATGGGAATCATCACACATCACCAGATGCTTTAGCCAGTAATAATTGACCAGGACATCAAGTCACACGCATTGGGTTGCAAAATTCCTGGATCTTTCAATAAATTCCCTGGTTTTCCAAAAATCCTGGCTTGAGGATTCTGGATTTCCTGCTTATTCCCTTCTGATTCCAGGAAACCTCCAACCAGGAATTCAAGGAAAACCTGGGAATTTATTTAAAGTTCCAGGAATTTTGCAACCCTACACACGCACATATTCTCAGGCATTCCCATGGGGCTCTTGGACTGATGCCTCTTTATGTTCATCTTACTTTGGCATGTGACACGTGCCTGATCTTCCACCACTTACACTTCCAGCTGCCCTCACTGGTAAATTAACACAGAAGGCGATTGGTTTTCAGTAGCCCAAGTTGTGACACTTGGGCTCAGTGCACTAGTGTGACCTTTGTCATACTCTCACTTCATAATAACAACATGAGGGAGAAGGTTGAAGAGGTCGTCTTTGGTAGTTTACTCATCAAAAGCAAAGAAAACAAAATGGTTGCTAATATTTTATGTTCAAAGTTTCAGATGAGTTCATTAACGCAAGGTGTCTAGTTCATCCAATTTACCCCCAAGTATGAATAGGATTTCAAATGTTTTTGTTCGTGTCAGAATGTTTCATATGTTTAAAACAGTAAATGTGTTATTTGTACAAGGGTGCGATCTCAGCCCTCTCTCTGTTCACCCACGACTGCGTGGCCATGCACGACTCCAACTCAATCATCAAGTTTGCAGACGACAAGAGTAGTGGGCTTGATTACCAACAACGACGAGATGGCCTACAGGGAGGAGAGGACGGCCCTCGGAGTGTGGTATCAGGAAAATAACCTCTCAATGTCAGCAAAACAAATAGAGATGATCATGGACTTCAGGAAACAGCAAAAAGAGCACTCAACCCCCCCCACCATCCACATCGACAGGACAGCAGTGGAGAAGGTGGAACGTTTTAAGTTCCCCGGTGTACATGTCACTGACAAACTGAAATGGTCCACGCCTCTTCAACCTCAGGAGGCTGACACAAATTTTGGCTTGTCACCGAAAACCCTCACTAAGTTTTACAGGTGCCCAATTGAGAGCATCCTGCCAGGATGTATCACTGCCTGGAACGTCAACTGCACTGCCAACAACCGCAAGGCTTCCAGAGGGTGGTGTGGTCTGCACAACGCATCACTGGGGGGAAACTACCTGCCCTCCAGAACACCTACAACACATGTCACAGGAAGGCAAAAAATATAATCAAGGACAACAACCACCCGAGCCACTGCCTGTTCACCCCGCTTCCATCCATTAGGAGAGGTCAGTACAGGTACACCAGAGCTGGGACAGAGAGATAAAAGCCACCACTACTAGCACAGATAGGCAGCTGCCTACCTAGGTCATCCACAGCAGCTCTCTTCTCCCACTTGGCAACGCCCACGTCACAAACAATGCCTCCTGTCCACGATACTGAGCCTTGTCCTCGAAAACAAAACTGTAGAGCGTGCTCTTCTTTCCAGTAACACTCTTCATTTCTACAACCTAACATACTACGAGTGAATCAAATTGTAATCAATGAAGTTGAGCATGGATGGGGCTATTACAGTCTGGTCATACAGAAAGTAGGCTAAACACCAGAGGGAAATAGAACAAGGGAATAACATTTAAGTAACATGCTAAATAGTCAGCAACAGCCCAATGGTAAAGCTATAAGTGGAGATTACAAGGGAACAGGGTGCAAAGACGCTCTGAAATGACTTCCTGTGCCCTTCACATTTACCCTACTGCTAACTCCGCAACCTGTACTGAGCTTCCCTGCCGCTCTCGCTCTCTCCTTAACACACAGGCACAATTAAGCCAGCTGCCTCACCTCAAGGGGATTGAACTAACTTTCCATTAGCACATCACACACTGCAGAAGAAAAGGGCTTGGTTGGATTAGATCATGTCCAGATAACACAACAAGCACCAGCATGTCCTGGTCAGGGAGAGGAACACAGAGAGCTGGACATTGCCTCTGTAGGGAGGATAGGGCTACAATGGGAATGACAGTGAATGACAAAACGTGTAAGAGTGTGTTTGTGTGTGCGACCACACTTGAGAGACTCAGACATGGTCTGAGACAGAAAGAATGGGTCAACTGACTGGGTCAACACTCATTTGTGATAAAACATGAACATGAGACCCAGTTGTGTGTGTTGGGAAAAGGAATGCAAAATGTATTGAATGCATGGAGCTTTACAGATTACATGGAGTGAATTGATACTCCTTTTCACCACTAGGGGACACTGGCACACCACATCTGGTTACTGCAGCCAAGGCTCCTCTCAGGCTGTCAGAACATCTCGTTGACTGTGCCAACCCTAGCAACTCAGTCAGTCGCACAATTGCAATACGTTTTTGTCAATGGCATTTCTTCCAATGCTTTGAGCATACAAATGAATACAGGATATCTATGGCTTTCTCAAGCCATGTGTAATGGTTCTGTTCCAGCTTCAGGTGATATGGAGGCAGGGCAGAGGCAGTTAAGTCCTAATCGATTACCCTCCAGACAGGGTCATGTCCAGTCCAGTAATCTCCCTATCCAAAGCTCCTCCAGTACCCGAGCTAAGCTCAGTGGCTGCCCGGGCCTAGCTGAGATGTTAACCAGTCTCTCGCTCATCAGCTTTCCTAGAAAACACCTGACCAGCTTAATGGCTATCAGCAGTGGCAGTTGTGTTAGCTGAGCAGGTGTGTGTATGTGCGCTCCTGTGTGTGAGCCTGTATGTGTGTGTGTACCTCAGCTCTGTAGGGGAGGAAGAGGGCGCTGGCCAGGTTGCCGGTGATGCCAGAGAGGACGTAGACGATGGAGATGCGGACCCAGCCAGCCAGCTTCTCCAGGTCTCTTAGGATAGTCATCTGGAACACTACTGACACCAGGCAGTGGAGGAGGCTTCATAGGGAAGAGGCCAGTCAGAGGACAACGCATGGAAATGTACACGCATACTGTAGGCTTATACTATATTAACACACACACACACACACACGTTGTTAACACACACACACACGTTGTTAACACACACATTGTTAACACACACACGCACACTAACGTACACACACACGTTGTTAATATAAGCACACACACACACACACACACACACACACCTACACGTTGTTAACATAAGCACACACACACACACACCTACACGTTGTTAACATAAGCACACACACACCTGAACCCCAGCACGTGCTGTAATCACCTCACTAAGTACCGATATCTGAATCATGTGGGGGAATCCTCTCTACGCAGTATTTCATGTTAAGGTCATACTTAGGGACACAATGGGATATCCCCTGAGCTTTCACTGACCATGTAAACTGACAAGGAACAATCAGAGCCGTGTAGTAGGCTACAACTAGGGTTAAACAAAGTATTAAAGGCCCAGTGTGCAATCAAAAACGTGATTTTTCTGTGTTTTATTTATATTTCCACACTGAGGTTGGACTACTACTGTGAAATTGTGAAATTGACGATAATTCCCTATTAGTGTAAGAACTGCTTGAAATTTGAGCCTGTTTTGGTGGGATGGAATTTTGGCAAGAAGTTTGCTAAGACTATCTTGTAGTGCTTTTATTGGCAGAGGGGTTTGGAACTCTTAAATGTACTGCCTGGTGATGCCAAATGTACCCCCTGGTGATGCCTGGTGACGTCAAATGTACTGCCTGGTGACGTCAAATGTACTGCCTCGTGACGTCAAATGTACTGCCTCGTGACGTCAAATGTACTGCCTCGTGACGTCAAATGTACTGCCTCGTGACGTCAAATGTACTGCCTCGTGACGTCAAATGTACTGCCTCGTGACGTCAAATGTACTGCCTCGTGACGTCAAATGTACTGCCTCGTGACGTCAAATGTACTGCCTGGTGATGCCAATAAAAGCACTACTTGGCTAAATTGTTGCTTGAGAAATTGCTCTTTGCTAAGAAGCAATTTTTTGACAAATACATTGTATCACAATAAGATACTTAATTGTTACCCAGAAATGGCTGCATTGGACCTTCTGCATTGGACCTATTAGAGAGATTTTCCTTGTCAGGTCAAGTGGTCGGCAAAAACCCATTTATTTTATTTAACCTTTATTTAACTAGGCAAGTCAATTAAGAACACATTCTTAGTTACAAGGACGGCAAAGGAACAGTGGGTTAACTGCCTTCTTCAGGGGCAGAACGACCGATGTCAGCTCGGGGATTCGATCTAGCAACCTTTCGGTTACTGGCCCAACGCTCTAACCACTAGGCTACCTGCCGGCACTAAGTATTGATGGGACTACAGTGAGCTGACCTGAGGTCTACATAGTCTTACTGTCAAGCACTTTAGGCGAAAAACAATGTCATGTATAAAAAGTACTTTAGAAAGACAGTGTATGATTACCCTGCGTGTAGGAACAAGGAGAGCCACAGCCTGTAGACCTGGTCAGGGACGTCAGGGTTGAGGAAGGGCAGGAGGCCACACACCTCATCCAGACAGTGGATCTGTTAACGAAGAGAGACCACCGGATCAGATAGGGAGTTGGCTGTCATGAAACAAACCCTGTAAACAACACCCACCTACCTGGGAGCAGAGGGTGGCCTCCTCGTGGAAGTAACCGTGCATGAAGGAGCAGTACTCTCTCGTAGTGATCTCACACCGGCCCTTAGTGCCTATGCAGCAGGGTCGTCCCTTGAGGTTACAGTCCATGTGTCTGTAGCCTGTCAGGTTCGTCTTGCGTGGGGAGGTACAGATCTGGGATCAGATGGAGGGAAGGTGAGAAGAAGCTAGTGTTGGTTTCCACTGATCCAAGACCTGAGGTTACGATGGTTCTGTAACCTCTCATCCACTGCTGTATTTTAATACCAGGGGCTTATACTGTACAGTGGGGCGCAACATTCTGTAGAAATGGAATGTATAATGGTGTCTGTTCACGCAATACATGTTAGCAGGGCTGTCAGACGGCGCATAACTCTGAATGACCCTCCTGTCACTCACCGGCCAATGTGTGATGTCATCGGGCCAGATGTGAGGCTCTGCTGAGGCGGGCTCTTCACAGGTCCTGTTCCCAGCATGCACCAGGAAAACAGTTAGCAGGAAGACACTTTATGATACCCTCGAGTAAGTTTTACCTTGTCAGGTCAGGACAGTGTGTGTGTGTGACCACTGTAGTCATTATAGTAGAACAGTGTCAAAGACAGTACCTGGGGTCCTGGTGGCACACAGAGCCTGATGACCTCAGAATGTCCACATATTCATTCCTCCATTTCATGAAGGTGGCCAATGACTCCTACACACAGAATAAACACAGCCAGACACAAGTTGATCATCTTGTTTCTTGTTTACAAGCATTCATCTCTCGGTGGCAAGAGAATGTGTGTGAGACAGACGAGAATAAGTGGGAGTACAATAGTACTGGTTTGTGTGTATGTGTGTGGGTCTACTACAGTATGTGTGTGGGCCTACAATAATACATATGCATGTGAGCGTACTGTGTACGTGTGTGTTTGCGTACCGAGCAGTCGTTGCTGAGGGTCTGGACACAGCCCGAGTTGTCGTTCTGTACACAGCAGCCTGACTCTCTCTCCTGGTCCTTGGCTTTCTGGATGAGACTGACTATCTGGCTGTCCTTGCGGATACACGGGGAGAACTTGGCCCCAAGGTGGATTAGGTCCTCCTGTGAGGGGGAACAGAATACAGGAATACATTGTTAATCTGGCACCCAGACACATATTTGACGTAGCAACCAAAATTAGTTAACCTAACCTGGCAACCCCAGCACAGTTAACCTAACCTGGCAACCCCAGCACAGTTAACCTAACCTGGCAACCCCAGCACAGTTAACCTAACCTGGCAACCCCAGCACAGTTAACCTAACCTGGCAACCCCAGCACAGTTAACCTAACCTGGCAACCCCAGCACAGTTAACCTAACCTGGCAACCCCAGCACAGTTAACCTAACCTGGCAACCCCAGCACAGTTAACCTAACCTGGCAACCCAGCACAGTTAACCTAACCTGGGAATCCAATAAAGTTAACGTAACCGGGCAACTCAGAACCAGTGCCAAAGAAGCGTTAGGCTTACTGGCCTAGCCAGTGTTTTAGCTGGTCGTTAGACCTCTTTTCTGTATTGTAAGTAGTCAAGAGATCCCATTTTGATAGTCAACCATACAAAAAGGTAGTACCTAGAGCATCACATTACAGAACAGACAAAGCTAGTTATCCACCAAAACCCCAGCTACAGTTATTTGAGCTATAGCCACCCACTAGACTAGTCGTGTGGGACCCTTTACACTCTTCATACTGTGGCCTATGTGGGATGATGTGGTGGAGCCATCGTCTTACTTGATCAGAAAACACACACCTTTTCACTTGACACACTACATAGAACATAAACTGTAACATGGGTGACTGACCGTCAGCCCACCACATTCTCTGAAATGAACATTCTGTATCACTGTCCAAGTGGATATGAATCTGACAAGTGTGAAGTTTCTCAAGGCAAAATGAAGTCAGAAAGTCCTTTGGACCAGTCAAAGTACTTTAATACAGTCAGAAGGCACACTAGTACAGTCAGAAGGCACACTAGCACAGTCAGAAGGCACACTAGCACAGGCAGAAGGCACACTAGCACAGGCAGAAGGCACACTAGCACAGTCAGAAGGCACACTAGTAAGTACACTATAGTAAGTGAGTAAATAACTAGTTAATAAGAACTAGTGAGTGAGTCCAGAACTTCTTTAGCGTGTCCTGTTGAAGCCCAAGTGCGTCTCCCATCAACACCACAGACCACCGCAGACATAGCCCATCAAAACTAAAGACCCCACATGTAAGACTGAAAAGGCATTCAGTATGTATGACATTACGATAGAAGAGCAGTGACTCACAGAGCCGGGGCCGATCCAGAAGTTCTCCTGCTGGATGAACTTGACACTCTCATAGATGCCCTTGTTCTTCAACACCTGTAGAGGGAGACCAAGAAAACACAGTCAGGAGAAACAGTGCAATGGATCCCTAAGGTAGCCACTGTGGATCAAAAGAGCCAGAGCCACCACAGAAACCATTGGATTACAGAAGCCATTTTGGATCCTATTAGGGGGTCCAGTTGCCTAGGCCCTATGGGACTCCTCACCAGTTCAGTGGTGGAGTGTTGGGCGAACCCCACAGGGGCAAAGCCATAGGTAGCACAGGCCAGGATGGTGATGACCACGTGGACAAAGGTGATCCAGTAGGTGAAGTACGGTCTGAGGGACACGACAGAGCAGGGTTGTTTTTCTTATTTGATTGGATCGTTTGAAAATGTACACAACGATATCGCTGCAGAGTGAAAATCACATGTATGTGGTTCTCACAGACGAATGAATGCCCACTAAATGTGAAGTACGAGGTGTGGATTGTGTGAAAGTACTGTTACGTATTCATATGCGTGTTTCCCTTCCCTCCTCACCTGTGGCTGCTGAAGTCGTCCAGCTGTTTCTGCACCTGGCTGCTGATGCTGCGGCGGTAGTGACGGTTGAGCCAGTTTCCCACCACGCCCATGCCATACTGCCGCTTGGGCTTGTCAAAGGCAAAGTGCTTGACCTGGGAGGCGATACGACGCCCCCGCTGCTGTGACCTGGCCTTCTCAATATGCATGGTGGGGGTTTTAGACACATCCCTAATGGGGGGGGGGGGCAGAAAGAAAGACACACAGAGAGCGAGACGCAACGAGAGCGAGAGAAACAGAGACAGGAGGCAAATGGAAGGGTTGAAAGAGTGGAGGAGAGAAGGAAACTTAAAGTCAAAAACTGTAGAAGCCAATGAGACTATCACTCACTCTCCCCATCCCTCTCATGGAGGCTACTTACAGGCTCTGGTAGGGCTCATGGTGACCTCCATAGGAAGCCGACATAGGGGAGACTCGAACACATCATCAGCCATGGAGTACAACTCATCATGGGCATCCACCTGAGACAGATAATTGACGTGGGGAGAATGTTATCGAGAGGCCCACAGAAAACAAATCTCTTCTCAATTTTCTAATGTAGAAAATTCCATCCGCCATTCTGCACTAATCATTCCATATACTATCCTCCCCTACACACCATCATTCCCATCAACCAGTCCATAGACATCACTACATACTCCATCACACGTCTCACTCCAACAGTACAGGATCTGTCTTTCTTAACTTCCAACTACTTTCTTAACATTCAAGAAAATCTCAAGACAACTTATATTCACCCTTCATCCCTCCACTCACTGTCACACCTACTATTCATCCCTCCACTCACTGTCACACCTACTATTCATCCCTCCACTCACTGTCACACCTACTATTCATCCCTCCACTCACTGTCACACCTACTATTCATCCCTCCACTCATTGTAACTCCTACTATTCATCCCTCCACTAACTGTAACTCCTACTATTCATCCCTCCACTAACTGTAACTCCTACTATTCATCCCTCCACTCACTGTAACTCCTACTATTCATCCCTCCACTAACTGTAACTCCTACTATTCATCCCTCCACTCATTGTAACTCCTACTATTCATCCCTCCACTAACTGTAACTCCTACTATTCATCCCTCCACTAACTGTAACTCCTACTATTCATCCCTCCAC
The DNA here is from genome assembly GCF_023373465.1 of Oncorhynchus keta. NCBI lineage: Eukaryota > Metazoa > Chordata > Actinopteri > Salmoniformes > Salmonidae > Oncorhynchus > Oncorhynchus keta. The sequence goes on along the minus strand of NC_068430.1, from coordinate 64,822,036 downwards.
TAACTGTAACTCCTACTATTCATCCCTCCACTAACTGTAACCCCTACTATTCATCCCTCCACTAACTGTAACCCCTACTATTCCTCCCTCCACTAACTGTAACCCCTACTATTCATCCCTCCACTAACTGTAACTCCTACTATTCATCCCTCCACTAACTGTAACTCCTACTATTCATCCCTCCACTAACTGTAACTCCTACTATTCCTCCCTCCACTAACTGTAACCCCTACTATTCATCCCTCCACTAACTGTAACTCCTACTATTCATCCCTCCACTAACTGTAACTCCTACTATTCCTCCCTCCACTAACTGTAACTCCTACTATTCCTCCCTCCACTAACTGTAACCCCTACTATTCATCCCTCCACTAACTGTAACTCCTACTATTCATCCCTCCACTAACTGTAACTCCTACTATTCATCCCTCCACTAATTGTAACTCCTACTATTCCTCCCTCCACTAACTGTAACTCCTACTATTCCTCCCTCCACTAACTGTAACTCCTACTATTCCTCCCTCCACTAACTGTAACACCTACTATTCATCCCTCCACTAACTGTAACTCCTACTATTCATCCCTCCACTAACTGTAACTCCTACTATTCATCCCTCCACTAACTGTAACTCCTACTATTCATCCCTCCACTAATTGTAACTCCTACTATTCCTCCCTCCACTAACTGTCACCCCTACTATTCATCCCTCCACTAACTGTAACTCCTACTATTCATCCCTCCACTAACTGTCACACCTACTATTCATCCCTCCACTAACTGTCACACCTACTATTCATCCCTCCACTAATTGTAACTCCTACTATTTATCCCTCCACTAACTGTCACACCTACTATTCATCCCTCCACTAACTGTAACTCCTACTATTCATCCCTCCACTAACTGTAACACCTACTATTCATCCCTCCACTAACTGTAACTCCTACTATTCATCCCTCCACTAACTGTAACTCCTACTATTCATCCCTCCACTAATTGTAACTCCTACTATTCCTCCCTCCACTAACTGTCACCCCTACTATTCATCCCTCCACTAACTGTAACTCCTACTATTCATCCCTCCACTAACTGTAACTCCTACTATTCATCCCTCCACTAACTGTCACCCCTACTATTCATCCCTCCACTAACTGTAACCCCTACTATTCATCCCTCCACTAACTGTCACACCTACTATTCATCCCTCCACTAACTGTCACACCTACTATTCATCCCTCCACTAACTGTCACACCTACTATTCATCCCTCCACTAACTGTAACTCCTACTATTCATCCCTCCACTAACTGTCACACCTACTGTTCATCTCTCCACTAACTGTCGCACCTACTAAGACTCCAGCCACCCAAGGCATAGACTGTTCTCTCTGCTACCGTACGGCAAGCGGTACCGGAGCACTAAGTCTAGGTCCAAGAGGCTTCTAAAACAGCTTCTAACCCCAAGCCATAAGACTCCTGAATATCTAGTCAAGTGGCGACATAGACTATTTGCATTGCCCCGCCCCTCCACACCCCTGCAACTCTCTGTTGTCATCTATGCATAGTCACTTTAATAACTCTACCTACATGTACATACTACCTCAACTAACCGGTGCCCCCGCACATTGACTCTGTACCGGCACCCCCTGTATATAGTTATTCTTTACTGCTGCTCTTTAAATACTTGTTACTTTTATCTCTTACTCTTATCTGTCATTTTTTAAACTGCATTGTTGGTTAGGGGCTCGTAAGTAAGCATTTCACTGTAAGGTCTACACCGGTTGGATTTGGCACATGTGACTAATACAATTTGATAGGACAGGAGACCCAAATAGCCACTTGACATTGTGTTAATTATCTCATCTGTGTGATCTAGCACAATGGCTAAGCTGAGACTGACTGCTTTCACCTGGAACACAGAGCACAAACATATACATATAGAAGAGACAGAGAGAGACATATAGAGACACACATATACAAGAGAGACAGAGACATAGAGGAGACAGAGAGAGACATATAGAAGAGACAGAGAGACATAAACTCAGCAAAAAAATAAATGTCCTCTCACTGTCAACTGCATTGATTTTCAGCACACTTAACATGTGTAAATATTTGTATGAACATAACAAGATTCAACAACTGAGACTAACTGAACAAGTTCCACAGACATGTGGAAAAAAAGACAGAGAGAGACATAGAAGAGACAGAGAGAGACATATAGAAGAGACAGAGAGGGGAAAAGACAGAGAGATACATATAGAAGAGACAGAGAGGGGAAAAGACAGAGAGAGACATATAGAAGAGACAGAGAGGGGAAAAGACAGAGAGAGACATATAGAAGAGACAGAGAGGGGAAAAGACAGAGAGAGACATATAGAAGAGACAGAGAGGGGAAAAGACAGAGAGAGACATATAGAAGAGACAGAGAGGGGAAAAGACAGAGAGAGACATATAGAAGAGACAGAGAGGGGAAAAGACAGAGAGAGACATATAGAAGAGACAGAGAGGGGAAAAGACAGAGAGAGACATATAGAAGAGACAGAGAGGGGAAAAGACAGAGAGAGACATATAGAAGAGACAGAGAGGGGAAAAGACAGAGAGAGACATATAGAAGAGACAGAGAGGGGAAAAGACAGAGAGAGACATATAGAAGAGACAGAGAGGGAAAAGACAGAGAGAGACATATAGAAGAGACAGAGAGGGGAAAAGACAGAGAGAGACATATAGAAGAGACAGAGAGGGGAAAAGACAGAGAGAGACATATAGAAGAGACAGAGAGGGGAAAAGACAGAGAGAGACATATAGAAGAGACAGAGAGGGGAAAAGACAGAGAGATACATATAGAAGAGACAGAGAGGGGAAAAGACAGAGAGAGACATATAGAAGAGACAGAGAGGGAAAAGACAGAGAGAGACATATAGAAGAGACAGAGAGGGAAAAGACAGAGAGAGACATATAGAAGAGACAGAGAGGGGAAAAGACAGAGAGAGACATATAGAAGAGACAGAGAGGGGAAAAGACAGAGAGAGACATATAGAAGAGACAGAGAGGGGAAAAGACAGAGAGAGACATATAGAAGAGAGAGAGGAAAAGACAGAGAGACATATAGAAGAGACAGAGAGGGGAAAAGACAGAGAGAGACATGTAGAAGAGACAGAGAGGGGAAAAGACAGAGCGAGACATGTAGAAGAGACAGAGAGGGGAAAAGACAGAGAGAGACATATAGAAGAGACAGAGAGGGGAAAAGACAGAGAGAGACATATAGAAGAGACAGAGAGGGGAAAAGACAGAGAGAGACATATAGAAGAGACAGAGAGGGGAAAAGACAGAGAGAGACATATAGAAGAGACAGAGAGGGGAAAAGACAGAGAGAGACATATAGAAGAGACAGAGAGGGGAAAAGACAGAGAGAGACATATAGAAGAGACAGAGAGGGGAAAAGACAGAGAGAGACATATAGAAGAGAGAGAGGAAAAGACAGAGAGACATATAGAAGAGACAGAGAGGGGAAAAGACAGAGAGAGACATGTAGAAGAGACAGAGAGGGGAAAAGACAGAGAGATACATATAGAAGAGACAGAGAGGGGAAAAGACAGAGAGAGACATATAGAAGAGACAGAGAGGGGAAAAGACAGAGAGAGACATATAGAAGAGACAGAGAGGGGAAAAGACAGAGAGAGACATATAGAAGAGACAGAGAGGGGAAAAGACAGAGAGAGACATATAGAAGAGACAGAGAGGGGAAAAGACAGAGAGAGACATATAGAAGAGACAGAGAGGGGAAAAGACAGAGAGAGACATATAGAAGAGACAGAGAGGGGAAAAGACAGAGAGAGACATATAGAAGAGACAGAGAGGGGAAAAGACAGAGAGAGACATATAGAAGAGACAGAGAGGGGAAAAGACAGAGAGAGACATATAGAAGAGAGAGACATATAGAAGAGACAGAGAAAGACAGAACTAATACAAACAAAAGCATGCAGACGGAGGCAGCGAAAGAGGAGAGAGACGACTGATGCACATGGAGAGAGAGACAAACAGAAAGAGAGACAGAAAGCAAGAATGGCACAGAGAGAAAGGTAGATAGAGTAGCATTACCTTGCTGAAGAAGACAGACTCGTGAGTGTCTGCCAAGTCCACAGTATCCTCATCCAGCAAGCTGGGCCGGGCGAAGCTCCGCCGGCGGAAACTACGACTTGTCTGGGAGCCCACTGGACCTGAACGACCCTGAACCACACACAACCAGGACATTTGCGGGACAACATCAAAGACTAGCATGTGGGGAGAAACTCAACTCAAATATGACTGTGAAGTACAGTACAACATACACAGATCAACATAGCAGTATTTTAAGCGAAAAATCCATAATTATGTCAGGCACGTACACACAAAACCATCAAATATTAATCTGTATTTCGCTCAATAGCAACACACATAAACACACACTCAAAGGAAGTCTAGTTTCCTCTAACGATCCCCGGCGCCCGCTCACCCTGAGTAGGTTGGACGCTGCTCGTATACTCATGCGGGCGACAGACTCCCTCTTGCGCCGGGGCAGGTGGGCGTAGCCCCTGGACCGCTGGGAGGAGAACCGCGGGGTGACAGGTCCCGTGTGGGGAGGTCGGTCCGTCTCATCCGGGTAGCGGAACGCTCGCCCCCGCGCTAGGGGGTCCACAATCTGGGGGGGGAAGAGGCGGACAGACAGGGCAAATTCACACTGATTAAACAGAAACAAACTAAATAATTAACTGTCACATCATTAGCTTCATCACAAAAAAAAATACATTGTAAAGCTGAAATCCTCAAGAGGTGACATTTAAACTAGCTGGGGGAATCTAAATCAGGAAAACGTTGCACTCTACAGGAGTTGACAAAGAATTACACTGACGGCTGTACATGAAAGTGTTACTGATGTCACAGTGAAATTCACACACACCTATAATCCATCTACTAGGAGTGTTCTGTGTGTGCATGTCTGTGTGTGTGCACGTCTGTGTGTGTGTACATCTGTGTGCCGAGGTATCAGTCAGCGTGAGTGTGTCAGAGAGAATGTAGAAGCTTGTTATGCAGTCTTACCCGAATCTTCATAGGAGTTGACAGAGAGCAAAGGAGAAAGAGGAACAAAAACAGATTGGGAGAGAGAGAGGAATAGAAAGACAGAGACAGAGAGACAGAAATAAGGGGGCAGAGTGTGACAGACAGAAGGAGAGAGAAAGAGAGAGAGTCGTGGAGACAAACTAGCACCCAGGAGCGGGTGTGTTGGAGTCAGAGGAGAGCAGAGTGTGTGGGGACTAACAGAAACAATACGTCTAGCTGGGGCTCAGACGTAGTCAACCTCCTGTCACCACGGTGCCCGCTCTGCATTATTTATGGCAGGCAGAGGGTGCACATCACTTCCCCTTGAGTGGAACTACCGCCGCCCTTCCACCTAATCTCTGTGATGTCTCCATTCTGAGTAGAGGTCCAAAATCCGGAGTCTAGTCTGATGTCTGACACCGAGACAAGTGATGACGGTTGTTGATGATAGTCTTGTTAGGTAAAGTTGATTTGATTGTGCAACAAACACAGTGGCCCCGTTTCCAAACAATCCCTACCCCTCAGTCCCTGTGCACTTCATGTAGATCAGAAAAGATGTGGATAGTAGTATCTTTCCTTGCCACTTTATTGCTAATATGGTGCATTCAGAAAGTATTCAGCCCTGTTGACGTTTTCATTTGCCTTTCACAGCCTTCTTCTAAAATGGATTAAATAAAAGTTTCCCCTCAATCAATCTGCACACAATACAGCATAATGACAAAGTCAAAACAGGTTTTAAGAAATGTTTGCAAATGTATTACAAATAAAAAACAGAAATAACTTATTCACATAAGTATTCAGATCATTTGCTATGAGATGTCGATATTGAGCTCAGGTGCATCCGGTTTCCATTGATCATCCTTGATATGCTTCTACAACTTGATTGGAGTCCACGTGTGGTTAATTGAATAGATTGGACATGATTTGAAAAGGCACACATCTGTCTATATAAGTTCCCACAGTTGACAATGCATGTCAGAATAAAAACCAAGCCATGAGGTTGGAATTATCCGTAAAGGAATTGACCGTAGAGCTCAGAGACAGGATTGTGTCGAGGCACAGATCTGGGGAAGGGTACCACAACATTTCTGCAATATTGAAGGTCCCGAAGAACGCAGTGGCCTCCATCATTCTTAAATGGAAGAAGTTTGGAACCCCCAAGACTCTTCCTAGACCTGGCCGCACAGCCAAACTGAGCAATCGGGGGAGAAGGGCGTTGGTCAGGGAGATGACAAAGAACCTGATGGTCACTCTGACAGAGCTCTAGAGTTCCTCTGTGGAGATGGGAGAACCTTCCAGAAGGACAACTATCTGTGCAGCTCTCCACAAATCAGGCCTTTATGATTGAGTGGCCACTCCTCAGTAAAAGGCACATGACAGCTCAGACCATGAGAAATAAGATTCTCTGGTCTGATGAAACCAAGATTGAACTCTTTGGCCTGAATGCCAAGCGTCAACTCTGGACGAAACCTGGAACCATCCCTACAGTGAAGCATGGTGGTAGCAGCATCATGCTGTGGGAATGTTTTTCAGCGGCAGGGACTGGGAGACTAGGCAGGATCGAGGGAAAGATGAACAGCACAAAGTACAGAGAGATGCTGAATGAAAACCTGCTCCAGAGCGTTCAGGAACTCAGACTGGGGCAAAGGTTTACCTTTCAACAGGACAACGACCCTAAGCACACAGCCAAGACAACGCAGGAATGGCTTCTGGACAAGTCTCTGAATGTCCTCGAGTGGACTTGAACGGGATCGGACATCTCTGGAGAGACCAGTAGCTGTGCAGCGACGCTCCCCATCCAACCTGACAGACCTTGCGAGGATCTGCAGAGAAGAATGAAAAACTTCCCAAATACAGGTGTGCCAAGCTTGTAGTGTCATAGCCAAGAAGATCCCAGGCTGTAATGGCTGCCAAAGGTGCTTCAACAAAGTACTGAGTAAAGGGTCTGAATACTTATGTAAATGTGATATTTCCATTTTTTATGGTTTAATACATTTGCAAAAATGTCTAAAAACATAGATTGAATCCATTTTAGAATAAGGCTGTGACGTACCAAAATGTGGAAAAAAGTCAAGGGGTCTGAATACTTCCCGGATGCACTGTACCTACCCAGTTCTGTCAGACCTAGGGGCTAAGAGCCTACCTTGGGAATCTTGTTTGCAGCGGGTGAGTCCAGGCCCTGGTCCATGCTGATGGGGAGCTCCGGCTCTCTGTACTGGGCCTTGAGCTTGCCGTAGCGCTGGCTGCAGTGGCGCAGGCTCTTCCTCTGCCATAGCTGCTGCTTGGTCTCACAGTCCTCACCCACCCCGAACCAACCAGCTGCTTGGGCTGTAACTTGGGCTGTACTCCTGGAGGAGGGGGAGGGAGAGAATTGGGAAAGAGGAGAGAAAGGAGGGAGGGAAAGGAAAGTTGGTGGGAGGAATACAGAAGAAAGAGGGAGAGAGACAGTGAGGTGTAAAAGAGAGAGGGAGGGGAGGAGAGAATACAACTTGGTTATGTCCAACATTCCAAACAGTCATAAAAGGAAATCCCCCCCCAAATGAAAAATCCCATTGGATGAGAAAGCCAGCGTTCCCTCCCCTCTGAACTTCTTCTCCAATGGGGTTTGAGAAGGAGAAGAGGATGCAAGGAGTACACAATTGAGATTCTCTCCCACTGCCTTTTCTCTTTCTCTCTCCCTTCCGTTTTTCTCTCTGCCGCCATCTGTTAATCTACAGCCTCTTTCCACCCCCCCAACCCCATCAAATCTTCTCATACACTACCTTCCCTTTCTTTTTGCACTCATCATCTTCCTCCTTTCTCACCCTCACTGCCCCTGAAATCCTCCTATAACCCCTTTCAGCATTTTCTTCTGCCCTCCATTAGTTTCTTCCTCCCTTTATTTCTTCCCTCTCTCTTCCCACTTCTCCCTCTCTCTCCCCAAGCCCACTTACTTGCGTATGCTCTGAGACAGGGAGGTCTGTCTGTGGAAGGCTGCCCTCCTGTCCCCAACAGAGTGACCACCACCACCACCACCATCAGCACCACTGTCAGACAGAGGACTGGCCTGCTGCTGGCTCTCACTCTTCTTCAGGGACGAACGCAGGGGCTGGACAGAGGGACAGGGGAAAGAGCAGAGAGTCAGTATACAGGTAGGCTTACTGAGTATTATCCTAGCTCAGAGAGTCAGTATACAGGTAGGCTTACTGAGTATTATCCTACCTCAGAGTCAGTATACAGGTAGGCTTACTGAGTATTATCCTACCTCAGAGTCAGTATACAGGTAGGCTTACTGAGTATTATCCTAGCTCAGAGTCAGTATACAGGTAGGCTTACTGAGTATTATCCTAGCTCAGAGTCAGTATACAGGTAGGCTTACTGAGTATTATCCTAGCTCAGAGAGTCAGTATACAGGTAGGCCTACTGAGTATAATCCTAGCTCAGAGAGTCAGTATACAGGTAGGCTTACTGAGTATAATCCTAGCTCAGAGAGTCAGTATACAGGTAGGCTTACTGAGTATAATCCTAGCTCAGAGAGTCAGTATACAGGTAGGCTTACTGAGTATAATCCTAGCTCAGAGAGTCAGTATACAGGTAGGCTTACTGAGTATAATCCTAGCTCAGAGAGTCAGTATACAGGTAGGCTTACTGAGTATAATCCTAGCTCAGAGAGTCAGTATACAGGTAGGCTTACTGAGTATAATCCTAGCTCAGAGAGTCAGTATACAGGTAGGCTTACTGAGTATAATCCTAGCTCAGAGAGTCAGTATACAGGTAGGCTTACTGAGTATTATCCTAGCTCAGAGTCAGTATACAGGTAGGCCTACTGAGTATTATCCTAGCTCAGAGAGTCAGTATACAGGTAGGCTTACTGAGTATAATCCTAGCTCAGAGAGTCAGTATACAGGTAGGCCTACTGAGTATAATCCTAGCTCAGAGAGTCAGTATACAGGTAGGCCTACTGAGTATTATCCTACCTCAGAGTCAGTATACAGGTAGGCTTACTGAGTATTATCCTAGCTCAGAGTCAGTATACAGGTAGGCTTACTGAGTATTATCCTACCTCAGTCAGTATACAGGTAGGCTTACTGAGTATTATCCTAGCTCAGAGAGTCAGTATACAGGTAGGCTTACTGAGTATTATCCTAGCTCAGAGTCAGTATACAGGTAGGCTTACTGAGTATTATCCTAGCTCAGAGTCAGTATACAGGTAGGCTTACTGAGTATTATCCTAGCTCAGAGAGTCAGTATACAGGTAGGCCTACTGAGTATTATCCTACCTCAGAGTCAGTATACAGGTAGGCCTACTGAGTATAATCCTAGCTCAGAGAGTCAGTATACAGGTAGGCTTACTGAGTATTATCCTAGCTCAGAGAGTCAGTATACAGGTAGGCCTACTGAGTATTATCCTACCTCAGAGTCAGTATACAGGTAGGCCTACTGAGTATAATCCTAGCTCAGAGAGTCAGTATACAGGTAGGCTTACTGAGTATTATCCTAGCTCAGAGAGTCAGTATACAGGTAGGCTTACTGAGTATTATCCTAGCTCAGAGTCAGTATACAGGTAGGCTTACTGAGTATTATCCTAGCTCAGAGAGTCAGTATACAGGTAGGCCTACTGAGTATAATCCTAGCTCAGAGAGTCAGTATACCGCAAGCCATGAAAGTAAAGGGTACTTGAAATGGATTGGCTTAATATAGATGGAATTCACACTATCACTGGTATACTACTGGGCTAAATCTTCACTTGTGGTGTGTGAATCATTTGAAGATTGACACCAATGCACGATTTACACAATGGAACATTTGGACGGAAATGCATGTTAAGTGCATGATTGTTGTGTTATGATTCAGTCAACAGCGTTCCATTGACTGTAGTCATTACAGCTATCCGGTTTAGCTCACAGAAGTGTAACAATGGCAAAGTAAGGAGTTATTTTTCTGAGAAAGCAGCAAAATGCATAAATCATTTTTTACAAACATACGAGTGATACTAGGGAAACACCAGAACATCCTAAAGCTTTATCATTTTTTCCATTGTAATGTTATTTCATTTTGTATCGCATGTTCTTTCAAAGCCCATTCATGTCTTGAAAGGCGAATTGGCTAACGACTTGTGGAGTCAACGGAGTATTGTGAGAGACATGTGAGCTGCCTGTGTGTCAGCCAGCAGGGGGTGTGCTTAGCTAGCCAGCCTGCCACCAGAGGCTCTTTGTTGGAGAAACCCCCTGTGTATTGACAGTGCACACACATACGTTCTCACACATGCACTCTCCCTCACACACTCACCCACCCACCGTCCCCCACACACACCCTCCCTCATCCCGTTCCTACACACCCTCTCTGCAGGCAGACTCCTAACACTGATGACTTTTGACAAGTCATTTTGCAGGGAGTTCTTCATGCGTGATGGAGCAGATTGTGTTGGGCAAAATAACCACTTCATCTGAAGGAGTCCCCTGGGGTGCACCAATCCAGCCAGACAGAGACAGTGAAGAGATGTGAGTTAACCAGGAAAATGGATACATGTACCCAAAAACTAGCTAATGTGACTACATTAGACCAGATTCGCTTCAAATGGCCGTTTAATGGGTATTATAGGGTGGACAAAAATCTGGATTTTGGGGGCAATTTTGTTCAGTTCAGAAAAAAAACCCTGGCCCTATTTATGAAGCCCAAAATGTAAAGACAGGAATGTTAACAGGGCATATCTCGGCTTTGCTATAGAGTAGCTAGTAATGAGTGACAGTGCAACACTAGCATGAGTGGGGGGTGCGCTGATTGGGATATGGCTGGCCCAGTGCCCATAGACACCAGCAGCTGTCCCAAATGCCAGACTTCCCCCAATGAAATGACATACTGTATATGAAGGCAAGGAAGATAGTATTCTCCTCTATAGAAAGAAGGTTTTCAGTTGGGGGGCTGAAACTCCCGAATATACTACCAACTGTAAAAGTTTGCTTGCCAATTCTTCCCTTTCCTATTGAAATGGCCTTCATTAGGGCATCAACTGCCATTTTCCAAGTACAGACCATGTTTCCATAAAGAGGGGTCAAAGTGGAAAGATCAGGTCAAAGGGGTACCTGCTTGACCGTTTCATCTCCCTCTTCAACCCTCTCTTCTTCCTCTGGCGCAGGGATGGCTATGACCAGGCTGGGCGGCTTCTTGCTCTTCAACCGGCTGTCTGATTGGCTGCCGTTAGGAGGCGGCTCCCCCCCTTCCTGTGACGCCATCCTATCTGAGTTCTGAGGGTAAACGAAAGTCAAATTGATTAATGGCATGTTTGAGATGGAATCTTCAAACTTGCATTTCTGATTTCTTTCTTCCCTCTAAAAGAGATGTGAAACCAGCCGTGACCCTTTCTTTCCTCACTCATGTCACCTCTATTTCTCAGTAGCCTTCAACTTCCACTTTCATTCTCAACTTGCGCAAATGTGGTTCCATTTACAAAGACAAGACTGACCTACTCAGACACGTCCTACTGAAAAGACAAACACCACCGACAGGCACTTCGAACCATCTGAAGTAGCTACTTTAACACAAACATATTAGCCAAATGACAAATTACTAGAGGAACTCCTATCTGCAAACAAGAAGTACACATTGCCCTGCTGAAATAACCTTTCACATGTAAAGAGGGAAGGGAAACCACTGGATTTGAATACCACCCTTTTTGTTGAAGCGTCATTCTCCATGTAAAAGCCTATCAGATAAACCATAAAAAACAAAAGTAGCCCGCCACAGCACACACGAATGCAGCTCACTCTGACTCCAGCGGTCCCAACACCATAAAACACAATACCTGGACATCTCCATCTAACTTTCCTCAGAACCCTACAGATGTAGGCTAAACAATATATACTGTACGTGCGCATTGGGCAATGCTACTGTGTCTTAAATACACACGCTATATGTAGACTGGGTCAGTGGGTCAAGCTGGAAAGAAATCCTAATAGATAACTCCGTCACAACAGAGGCATAACCCGAGTCTCATTCCCCAGGGTAGCGTTCATTAGACACCAAACAGGGAGGGACTACCAGGTTTAGGCCAATAAGAAACCCTCATTCTTGTTTTCTGTTACAAAGCGTTTTCCTTTTCCGTGCCCTAATGAACAAGACCCAGCAATGTGAGGGAATAGGAGCCTGGCCTAGCCCCACTCTTGGGTAACAGTCGCTGACCGGCACAACATAAACAATATCCATATTACTGGGGCCCAGTAGGTCCCAAGAGAGAAACCTGCCTTTTCCATCACATACATAACAATATCTATTGAAGGAAATCATTGACTGCCTGCCCAAGCAGATATGCATTAGAAAAACAGCAGGTGTTTTTTCCATGTTAGTTTGATGCGATCCTGGACGAGACCCATAAATCAGTTACATTAGCAACCCTTCTATGCAATTTAGTAACGTCACACAGAACACTTGTCGGTCTACTAGTACCATCATTCTTACTTGACATGCAGTTACTTAAAGGGTTCTCGTGGTGCTGCTACACTGAATGAGTTAACAATAGGTTTTCTGTAGGGGCGGTGACCTCGTCTGTAGGACGCCAGCCAGGCATGGATAGAAGCATCGTGGTAGGAGCTGGAATGAACGCATGGTGTCAGGTTAAGTTGAGACTGAGGTGACTGAGACAATAGCTTGTTACTTGGCAGTGCTAGTGGGGGTGTAGGCTGCAACACATCATTCATAGAAAGCACCCACTGAGACACTTTGTTTTACAGAGAAAGAGAGATATTGCTAGCATTAAAATTCTATCTACATATACTCCCCTACGTATTTATTTAGTATACATATACTGCCAAGCCATGTGCACAGGAAGACCATCATGAAGTGTTTACATACAGTAACACCATGCAACAACTATCTCTGAAAGCCACCCCGAGTCGCTCATCTCTAAATGAGATGCTACTGGAGGACCAAAATAAGTAAACGTTTGTGTTTACCCTCGATGATTCTTAAATCAAGTGCATCATTGTGTAGGTGTACCTTTAAATGATCAAATAAACTAAAACTCAACTAAAAAGACATTCGGTATCAGTGCATACATAGGCAAACCTTCCTTATCTGCTCAAGGCCACAACCATAATCATGCCTTCCTGTCCCCAGCTTCAAGTCTCCATTAGAAATCATCATCGGCCTCTGGACCCACTCGGAGCTCAATTAGTCCTCATTCTTAAGGTTTTTTTAACTGTGTCATTGTATATTTCCATATGCAAGTGCAGGCAAGATTGCAATATTCCTATAGCGGTATTCTCCCTGGCCATACGTGTCCATTATAGATCTAGTCAAGGTCTTGAAGCCTTGGAGTTGCGATACATCGATAGGGAAAAAAGGGCCTTGGTGTCAGCGTCAGGGAAATCGGACACCATTCAAGTCTGTGGCTGTGGGAGCAGAATAGTACGGAGAGTGGTTGGGGGATTGGAGACCTCTTATATGTTCCTATGGGACCAGGTCAGGCCCACACCCTCGCACATAATTAAATATCCAAGGCTTTCACTAATGGAGGGGTTTTAACAGTGTGGTGCCGTGCTTTAGTGGCAGACACTTACAAACCACACAGTCTGTCAATGTGGAGAACGCTTTTATCGTTTCCATTGGGAGACTGTCAAGGAGTGAGTCAGGGTGTTGTTGTTTTGATAGAGTGGAGAAAGAGATCAGTCTCATTGTTGATATTGTCTCATTGGGAGTCTCATTCTACATGCATGGGCCTACGGAAATAATATTCTGCTGGTCTGTAATCTGCATACTTGATTGCCTATCTTTATGTATATCCTTGTAATATTAATCCGATATCTTCATCCATATCTTAACAATTATAAGTCAATCAATATCAATACCATCCATAACAGATTACATAGGGTGGGGAACCAGGATAGCCAAAACTCAAAGGGCTTTGAAATTGCTCACTGAGATTACCCCATTGATGACAATGAGGGTTTTGCTCCATAAATTAGACCCATACCTATGTGACTGCTAGCATGAACAACAGTCAACACCTATTCTAAGCCAATAAGATTACAATAGCCTGGTTGTCTTGCCAACATATCTTGGATAGGATAACAATAGGTCAATGACCTGCTATGTGGGTTGGGTTTTCTATAAAATTGTGGTGTCAGTTTTTTCCCCCTCCACAGCTAAAATACATTTCAGATTACCGAGCAACATAGAGGTGATTTACAGGCACTACTGGAACACATCATCTTCAGTCCCCCAGGGAAAACACAGCTCCAGGACTTTGATTTCCTCACGGGGGGGGGGACGGGGGACTTTTGTGTTGTTGTACATTCAGATGTTGACTGAACGTGTAGCCAATCATTAAAGAGGGAGAGTGAAAAACATAGTAACTACTAGCTGGTGGAATAAGGGTGTTTCCAATGATCAATACTGAACATTTCTGATAATTATTAACTTAGTCCAGAGGGAGTCTAACTCACACGGTAGTCTGGGAACAGCAGACGTGACAACACAGCCCAAGGCTTCCTCACTAACTCCCAGCACATGGAGCACAGTACTGTAGATTGAGAGACTGGGAAATAACACTCTATCTGCCACTCAAATATCCTAAGTGAGTGGGAACTCAGTGTCACAGTAGTCTTGGAAGAGAAACTGTGACAACACAGCTCATGATGATAGACATTGAGTGTACAAAACATTAAGAATACATTCCTAATATTGAGTTGCACCCCCCACCCCTTTTGTCCTCAGAACAGCCTCAATTCGTTGGGGCATGGACTCCACTAGGACGCTGACCCACATTGACTCCAATATGTCCCACAGTTGGGTGGTGGACCATTCTTGATACACACGGAAACTGTTGATTGTGAAAAACCCAGCAACGTTGCTGTTCTTGGCACAAACCGGTGCGCCTGGCACCTACTACCATACCCCGTTAAAAATCTTTGTATTTCCCATTCACCCTCTGAATGACACACATACACAATCCATGTCTCAAGGCTTTAAAATCATTTTTTTGACCTGTCTCCTCCCCTTCATCTACACTGATTGAAGTGCATTTAACAAATGACATCAATAATGGATCATAGCTTTCACCTGGTCAGTCGGTCATGGAAAGAGCAGGTGTTCTTAATGTTTTGTACACACTCATTTCAAGTCCCAACCCAGTCACACATCTCAGTAGTGAGTCACAAACGTGTAGTGACATACCCAGGGTGACAACCAGTGCTCCTATCACATGACTAATATATCACTAGCTCCCACACTCCATCTCGCTCTCTCTCTCTCTGTGTACTTCAAGCCACTCAAGAAATCTAAACTATTGGGGCCAGTGTTGAGAGTGGGGCTCTTGAAGATGTCATGACTTGCGAGCAGGGTCCTTTTCATTAGGACACACACCAGAATACATTTAGCAACTGAAAACTAAAATGACCGTTTCTTATAGGACAAGCACCAGGTAGTTCCTCCCTGTTTCAGTCTGGTGCCTACTGAACATGACCCTGGCCTTAAGTCATTTGCGTCAATGCTTCATTTCCATACTTGGTGTTTGGTGCCACTGTGTGTTCCTGTACAAGTGTGTGCGAGTGTGTGTCCTCCTGCGAAAGTGCATTACTGTCACTAAGACCCTATAGCCCACAGAGTGCTGCTGTTGCATGTTAGCATGACGCCAAGCACAACTGCTACCTCACACCATAGCCCTGGACACAGGCAGACAGGAATGTGCTGGTTCAGAAATGCCTAGGTTTGGTTGCCCCCGGTGATAGCTAGTTACAGTTAGAAGTGGTAATGGCCTAGAGCCCAGTTCCCAAACATAGACAAAGGCAAGGGCAGTCGGTGTCATGTTTCACTTTCTGTCATAGGCTTCAATGTTGAACATGTCAGCCGAAGTACAGTATAGCCCGGGTGAGTTGATCTACAGTACCAGTCAAAAGTTGACACACCTTCTCATTCCAGGGTTTTTCTTTATCTGTGCTATTTTGAAAAATAGCAAAGACATCAAAACTATGAAATAACACACATGGAATCATGTAGTATCCAAAAAAGTGTCAAAACATATTTTAGATTCTTCAAAGTAGCCACCCTTTGTCTTGATGACAGCTTTGCACACTCTTTGCATTCTCTCAACCAGCTTCATGACGGTGTACAGGTGTGCATTGTTAAAAGTTCATTTGTGGAATTTCTTTCCTTCTTTATCAGTTTGAGCCAATCAGTTGTGTTGTGACAAGATAGGGGTGGTATACAGAAGATAACCCTATTTGGTAAAAGACCAAGCCCAAATTATGGCAAGAACAGGTCAAATAAGCAAAGAGAAACAACAGTCCATCATTACTTTAAGCAATGAAGGTCAGTCACTGCTGAAAATTTCAAGAACTTTGGTAGTTTCTTCAAGTGCCGTCGCAAAAACCATCAAGCACTATGATGAAACAGGCTCTCATGAGGACCGCCACAGGAATGGAAGACCAAGAGTTACCAGCCTCAGATTGCAGCACAAATAAATGCTTCACAGAGCTCAAGTAACAGACATCTCAACATCAACTGTTCAGAGGAGACTGCATCAATCAGGCCTTCATGTTCAAATTGCTGCAAAGAAACAACTACTAAAGGACACCAATAATAAGAAGAGACTTGCTTGGGCCAAAAAACATGTGCAATGAACATTAGACCGGTGGAAATCGGTCCTTTGCTCTGATGAGTCCAAATGTGAGATTTTTGGTTCCAACCACCGTGTCTTTGTGAAACGCAGAGTAGGTGAACGGATGATCTCAGCATGTGTGGTTCCCACCGTGAAGCATGGATGAGGTGGTGTGATGGTGCTTTGCTGGTGACACGGTCAGTGATTTAATTAGAATTCAAGGCACATTTAACCAGCATGGCTACCAGAGCACTCTGCAGCAATACGCCATCCCATCTGATTTGCTCTTAGTGGGACCATCATTTGTTTTTGTAACAGGACAATGACCCAAAACACACCTCCAGGCTGTGTAAGAGCTATTTGGAGGAAAGTGATGGTGCTGCATCAGATGACCTGGCCTCCATAATCACCTGACCTCAACCCAATTGAGATGGTTTGGGATGAGTTGGATTGCAGAGTGAAGGAAAAGCAGGCAACAAGTGCTAAGCAACTCCTTCAAGAACGTTGGAAAAGTATTCCTCATTAAGCTGGTTGAGAGAATGCCAAGAGTGTGTAAAGCTGTCATCAAGGCAAAGGGTGGCCACTTCAAAGAATCTCAAAATATACAATATATTTTGATTTGTTTAACACTTTTTTGGTTACTACATGATTCAATATGTTTTATTTCAGCGTTTTGATGTCTTCACTGTTATTCTACAATGTAGAAAATAGTAAATATAAAGAAAAACCACTGAATGAGTAGGTGTGTCCTAACCTTTGACTTGCACCGTACATGGCTACATGCTTAAGTGCGTCAACTGCCAATTAACCTTCCTTTGTGTTCTACGCTAAGACTCTAAGACTAGATACCTATGCAGAAGTTTCACTTGTTGCTGTGAAATACATGACAACATCCACTGAAGAATATAGTGTAGCTTCAATGGCATCTTGTGCAGAGCTGTACAGTACAGATGCTCAGTATTCTCAGTTGTACAATGCATCCAACATTCTACATCACTGCTTCAATGTGAACACGAACTCCTGACACACAATGTATACATTTCAAAGTGCACAGCTGTTTCAAACAAATAACATAAATGAAACCAGTTAAATACTGTATCACCACATATTTTCTCGATTGACATCATTGTCACACATTTGGAGCTGTGGAACAGCATTCACACGTACTGCTCGACTCGCCTCCAGAAATGGGCGTTGCCTGACGATCCGTTTCTGTTATCTCCAACCACTCACAGCAGGGCGAAAGAGTAATCACCACATCCTGTGACGAGCAACATCTTCTCTACCACCCTGATTAATGCAACCTGAAAGAGCATTTGAACCACAAGTCAGAACCTAAACTCAGCAAAAATATAAAACGTCCTTTCACTGTCAACCGCGTTTATTTTCAGCAAACTTACCATGTGTAAATAGTTGTATGAACATAAGACTCAAACACTGAGACATAAACTGAAAAAGTTCCACAGACGTGACTAACAAAAATGTAATAATGTGTCCCAGAACAAAGGGGGGGTCAAAATCAAAAGTAAGTCAGTATCTGTGAATATTGAAGACTCATGTAAAGGAACCACCAGCTTAAACATTAGCTTTTATACATGGCACATATTGCACTTTTACTTTCTTCAACACTGTTTTTGCATTATTTAAACCAAATTGAACATGTTTCATTATTTATTTGAGACTGAATTGATTTTATTTATGTAGTATATTAAGTTCAAATAAAAGTGTTCATTGTTCATTCAGTATGTTGAAATATATATATAAAAAATTAAAAAATAAATGTACTTATTGGTATCGATTAATTGGTATCGACTTTTTTTGGTCCTCCAATAATTGGTATCGGTTTTGAAAAATCATTAATCGGTCGACCTCTAGTAATGACATTGCTCAAAGGGTTAGTTCTTTCCTTGTGATCAAATAGTTGAATAAGTTTTGTTGAAAAATACAGTAGTATGGCAGGTCATCTGAACTCAAAGCTATGAGACACTCTGTCAATTTGAGCAATTGAAAGCTTCTCAGAGAAACTAGAGAATTCTTGTGAGAGATTCGTCACAGTATTCCTGGTTAGTGTTCTACTGTAGCTGGAGGGGAAATGTGTATTCCATAACAACCCAAATCTGCACATCCCAGAGCATGCATGCAGGTCCAAACATGCATGGCAGAAAGCTTACCACAAGTATCACAGCTCCAACACCCCTACCGAGACCCCTAGCTGCCTTCAAGGGCCGTGAATGTTTTGAATACAGACACCAAACTCAACAGGGCTACCTTTCAAACAAGATCCAACATGGACAGTGCTGATATTTTCCAGTTACACGGCATGTCATGCATTTTCGCTTGTCGTGGGTGTAACCACATTAGAGAGCAGTACAGCACAAGAAGGAAGTCAGCCAGCTAGACAGCCAGCCTCCAGCCTGTGGAATGAGTCTATGGCTCACTCAGAGGATGAGAGCGATCTGAAGAAGACTCAGCGGGATACTACGAATCTGTGACACACATTACGCCAATATTCACAGAGATTTTAAGTCAGATCCCTTTCTGGATCAGCACGCATCGATTAGAAAATGGATGAAGATTTGAACTTCTGATGCTCTGATGTTTATGAGAATCAAAGTTAATATGTCGAAATGCCACTACCAGAGCAGCCTTGCGTCCTTTCAGGTTGAGGTTTAGGTCCTTTTCCTATGTCGTGTCGAAGCAAAGGTTGATGTGTCAGACAGTATGGAAGCTGAATTTGCATAAGTTGTCATTACCATGACGTAGCAGGAAAAAATCCCATTGTCATTACCATGAAGTAGCAGGAAAAAATCCCAATGAGCCCACAGATACTATTGGGAAGAGGCGTGTCCCTAAGAGAGACTCAAGGATCTGCTTTCTGACAAGCATGTTGTGGCACAACAGCTGAGAACTGGAGCTGAAACCTAGGAGGGGCAGGGGGATTGCAAGCATGACTCAATAGAATCCAAGGAGGAGGAAAGACAGAATGGACAACTGTAGGCCTGAATGGTCATTATCCAGTTTCCATCCAACCATTTCATGCTGATTTAATTACCTGGCGCATGGGGGAAAAAAAGTCACGACCGGGCTGATGGAAACAGGAAATGGCAGGACAATTTTATAAATGTCGACAAACAATTTTTTCGTTCGACATGGTCTAGGATCTTTTTGTGTCTGTAAAATGTATTATGCTAGCAATGGCTGTGGAAACACCTTCATGATCAAATATTATATAAATGACAAGGTAGGGGTGGTATACAGAAGAAAGTCCTATTTGGTAAAAGACAAAGTGTAAATAATGGCAAGAACAGTTCAAATAAGCAAAGAGAAATGACAGGCCATCATTAATTTAAGACATGAAGGTCAGTCAATCCAGAATATTAAGAATTTTCAAAGTTTCTTCAAGTGTAGTCGCAAAAAAACATCAAGCACTATAATGAAACTGGCTCTCATAAAGACCGCCACAGGAATGGAAGACAAAGAGTTACCTCTGCTACAGAGGGATAAGTTCATTAGAGAGTTACCAGCCTCAGAAACTGCAGCTCAAATAAATGCGTCACAGAGGTCAAGTAACAGACACATATCAACATCAACTTTTCAGAGGAGACTGTGTGCATCAGGCCGTCATGGTCGAATTGCTGCAAAGAAACCACTACTAAAGAACACCAATAAGAAGAGACTTGCTTGGGCCAAGAAACACGAGCAATGGACATTAGACCGGTGAAAATCTGTCCTTTGGTCTGACGAATCCAAATGTGAGATTTTTGGTTCCAACCGCCATGTTTTTGTGAGATGCAGAGTAGGTGAACAGATGATCTCAGCATGTGTGGTTCCCACCGTGAAGCATGGAGGAGGTGGTGTGATGGTGCTTTGCTGGTGACACGGTCAGTGATTTATTTAGAATTCAAGGCACACTTAACCAGCATGGCTACCAGAGAATTCTGCAGCAATATGGCATACCGTCATCTGGTTTGCTCTTAGTGGGACTATAATTTGCTTTTCAACAGGACAATGACCCAGAACACATCTCCAGGCTGTGTAAGGGCTATTTGACCAAGGAGAGTGATGGAGTAGTGCATCAGATGACCTGGCCTCCACAATCACCCGACCTCGACCAAATTGAGATGAGTGAAGGAAAGGCAGCCAACAAGTGCTCAGCATATGTGGGAACTCCTTCAAGACTGTTGGAAAAGCATTCCTCATAAAGCTGGTTGAGAGAGGCTGCTGCCTATATACATAGACTTGAAATCACTGGCCACTCTATACCGCTCTGACATTGCTCGTCCATATATTCTTAATTACATTCCTTGATTTGTGTATATGTTGTGACATTTGTTTATATTACTTGTTAGACATTACTGCACTGTCAGAGCTAGAAATACAAACATTTGAGAATGCCAAGAGAGTGCAAAGCTGTTATCAAGACAAAGGGTGGCTACTTTGAAGAATATAAAATATATTTTGATTTGTTTAACACTTTTTTGGTTACCACATGATATTTGATAGTTTTGATGTCTTCACTATTATTCTACAATGTAGAAATTAAGAAAAACCCTTGAATGAGTAGGTGTCCAAACTTTGGACTGGTACTGTACACACACACACACACACACACACACACACACACACACACACACATTAGGAAAGTATTCAGACACTGACCTTTTCCACATTTTGTTCCAACATTCTGAAATGGATGAAATAGTGTTTTTCCCAAATTAATCTACACACAATACCCCATAATGACAAAGCAAAGAGAGGTTTTTAGAATTTATTAAGAAGAAGAAACTGAAAAATTACAATTACATATGTATTCAGACCCTTTACTCAGTATTTTGTGGAAGCAACTTTGGCAGCATATAGCTTGGAGTCTTCTTGGGTATGACGCAAACATCTTGGCACACCTGTATTTGGGGAGTTGGTCCCATTCTTCTCTGCAGATCCTCTCAAGCTCTGTCAGGTTGGATGGGGTGCGTCGCTGCACAGCTACTGGTCTCTCCAGAGATGTTTGATCGGGCTTCAAGTTTGGACTCTGGCTGGGCCACTCAAGGACTTGTCCCAAAGCCACTCCTGCGTTGTCCTGGCTGTGTGCTTAGGGTTGTTGTCCTGTTGGAAGGTGAACCTTTACCACAGTGCGAGGTCCTGAGCGCTCTGGAGCAGGTTTTCATCAAAGATCTCTCTGTACTTTACTCTATTCTTTGCCTCAATCCTGACTAGTCTCCCAGTCCCTGCCGATGGAATAACATCCCCACAACATGATGCTGCCACCACCATGCTTCACCGTGGGGATGGTGCCAGGTTTCCTCCAGACATGACGCTGGGCATTCAGGCCAAAGAGTTCAATCTTTAGTTTCATCAGACCAGAGAATCTTGTTTCTCATGGTCTGAGAGTCTTTAGGTGCCTTTTGGCAAACTCCAAGCGGGCTGACATGTACCTTTTACTGAGGAGTGATTGGCCTGATTAGTGGAGTGCTGCCGAGATGGGAGAACCTTCCAGAAGGACTACCATCTCCACAGATGAACCCTGTAGCTCTGTCAGAGTGACCATTGGGTTCATGGTCACCTCCCTCTCCAAGGCCCTTCTCCCCCAATTGCTCAGTTTGGCCGGCCAGCCAGCTCTTGGAAGAGTATTGGTGGTTCCAAACTTCTTCCATGTAAGAATGATGGAGGCCAATGTGTTCTTGGGGACCTTCGATGCTGCAAACATTTTTTGGTACCCTTCCCCAGATCTGTGCCTCAACACAATCTTGTCTCGGAGCTCTACGGACAATTCCTTCAACCTCATGGCTTGGTTTTTGCTCAGACTTGCACTGTCAATTGTGGGACCTTATATAGACAGGTGTGCACCTTGAATTTACCACAGGTGAACTCCAATCAAGTTGTAGAAACATCTCAAGGATGATCAATGAAACAGGATGCACCTGATCTCAATTTTGAGTCTCATAGCAAAGGGCGTGAATACTTATGTAAATAAGGTGTGTTTTTATTTTATACATTTGCAAAATGTTCTAAAAACCTGTTTTGGCTTTGTCATTATGGCGTATTGCGTGTAGATTTACGAGGAAAATGTTTTATTTAATCAATTTCAGAATAAGATTGTAACGTAACGAGACGAGACGGCCTACAGGGAGGAGGTGAGGGCCCTCGGAGTGTGGTGTCAGGAAAATAACCTCACACTCAACGTCAACAAAACTAAGGAGATGATTGTGGACTTCAGGAAACAGCAGAGGGAACACCCCCTATCCACATCGATGGAACAGTAGTGGAGAGGGTAGCTAGTTTTAAGTTCCTCGGCATACACATCACAGACAAACTGAATTGGTCCACTCACACTGACAGCGTCGTGAAGAAGGCGCAGCAGCGCCTATTCAACCTCAGGAGGCTGAAGAAATTCGGCTTGTCACCAAAAGCACTCACAAACTTCTACAGATGCACAATCGAGAGCATCCTGGCGGGCTGTATCACCGCCTGGTACGGCAACTGCTCCGCCCTCAACCGTAAGGCTCTCCAGAGGGTAGTGAGGACTGCACAACGCATCACCGGGGGCAAACTACCTGCCCTCCAGGACACCTACACCACCCGTTGTTACAGGAAGGCCATAAAGATCATCAAGGACATCAACCACCCGAACCACTGCCTGTTCACCCCGCTATCATCCAGAAGGCGAGGTCAGTACAGGTGCATCAAAGCTGGGACCGAGAGACTGAAAAACAGCTTCTATCTCAAGGCCATCAGACTGTTAAACAGCCACCACTAACAGTGAGTGGCTGCTGCCAACACACTGTCATTGACACTGACCCAACTCCAGCCATTTTAATAATGGGAATTGATGGGAATTATGTAAATATATCACTAGCCACTTTAAACAATGCTACCTTATATAATGTTACTTACCCTACATTATTCATCTCATATGCATATGTATATACTGTACTCTACATCATCGACTGCATCCTTATGTAACACATGTATCACTAGCCACTTTAACTATGCCACTTTGTTTACTTTGTCTACACACTCATCTCATATGTATATACTGTACTCGATACCATCTACTGTATGCTGCTCTGTACCATCACTCATTCATATATCCTTATGTACATATTCCTTATCCCCTTACACTGTGTATAAGACAGTAGTTTTGGAATTGTTAGTTAGATTACTTGTTGGTTATCACTGCATTGTCGGAACTAGAAGCACAAGCATTTCGCTACACTCGCATTTAACATCTGCTAACCATGTGTATGTGACAAATAAAATTTGATTTGATTTGATTTGATTTAACAAAATGTGGAAAAGGTTAAGGGGTCTGCATACTTTCCGAATGCATTGTATTTAAATAACCATCATAACGAAGTAAACCTGGAATTACACAATGATATGTTGTGTGGTCCTCCCACTATGACTCAGGAAAGCATGCAGTTTATTAGGCTACCAATTAAATACTGTAAATTACTGAACTTCACAGGGTGGTGAAAGTGCACCAACTACCATCTCTGAGCTCGATGCTCCTTTTCAATAAATATCAACTGTCTTATATTGATGACAAGATGATCGATGCTTGGCTGCCGTTTAACAGATAAAAATAATCTTGCTCTTATCCATAATAATCTCATCATGTAGGTAGCCGACCTGCACTGTATGTGCAAGCTGTTGGCTAGAGCACACAAGCCAAGACCAGAGTGGGCAACATAACGCAACAGTTTGTGTCAAAACCATCAGTAGAGTTGAATATGCGATGGTCTTTTTATATCGGCACATGGGAATGACCGCAAAAGTCACATTTTTATCCTCAATAAATCTGTTGGATGGAAACATCTCTGGTGGTATTTTTATGCAGATTTGATAATATTTTGCATTCAAATCTGTCACCAATTGGATGAAAACCTAGCTATTGTATCACTTCTAAATGTTTGCTCATCTGGAAAACCAACCTTGTTTCTGATTCTCAGTCCAGTCAACCGTGACCATTTTACTTTTTCTGTTTTCCTACGGTGTCAACCTGCAACCTAGGCATTTGCATAGGTTCCACTTCGCTCTCCTACATACTCCTTGTTATCTTGACAGCAGGTGCACTTGTGGTGTAACAGAAATAACAGTTCAAGACTACTGATGCAGCTGTTGTGGGTGTGGTTGCTTAACAACATTCCATTCTTTGTTCCCAGTGAAATGCACTGCAGTATGCATAATTCAAAGGTAGAGATCTAAGACTCCATTGTTAGAAACATGAATGAATAAAAGAGCACTAATGATACAGACATTTCAAAGAAAGCCTGCCTTACTGGGGAATGGATTGTATATTGTAGGACTATCTTGAACTACTTATCTGCAGATTTCTACCAGTTTCTCAGCCCTGCAACAACGGTTGATATAAACTAATGCTATACCAATCATTTCAGACTGGATTAAAATGACATTTTAGCCTTTACATAAAGATATAATACTCATCACATTACTTTCTCACCATTTAACCCTATAAAGAAATGTTAACTCATGTACATGAATCTAACAGTTCAGTCAGTGACTGTGGCAAACATCTATCGAACGGCATGTTTGCGTATTCATATCATAACTTCGGCAACAAGTAAATTATGTAGCAGCTATTTCACAATGTTGACCTGCATACTCACAGTGAGTGAGAGCCTGTATAATTGAGCAACTTGTTGCCTGGTCCATCCAGCACAGAGTGGGTTTGAACAAGTAGCCTACACTACTAGGCTACATGTACATGAACTAAAGCTTTGTGACATTTCATGTATACATTATATACATTTTATTTTTTTAAACAGGTCAACAAAATTGTTTCCTTTCCGAATAATCAAAAACAAAACGATAGTGTATCCTGTCTTGTCGTGTCAACAAACCAAACACTCCCACATTTTCTGGAAAAATGGGAGACCAACGGGAATTCTAACATGAGGCCAGTTATAGCAGGCGTTTGACGGAAGTTGAACGAATGTTGTGTGAAGACGGAATTGACACATTTTACTTTAGTTAATTATTTTTCCCGGGCAGCGCAACAATGGAATATGAATATACGCATGTTTTCACATTTTAACAGTGCGCGTGCCATGATGTCGTTTGCGGTCCTTTGAGATTTCCAATGTTGAAATTGTTAAATGACTTTAGAATTCATTTTAATGTGACTTCATCACGCCTACACTTATTGTTTCGCTGTCTGAAACTCCGATAAGAGGACTGGTCAAAACCACACATTGTGCTCACATTCGATCATAAACACATTTTGAAAAAACTATTAAATATTAGAAGAGAGGATACTCACCTTTAAGGAAAAATATATACGTCGCTTTCATCGGTGTTGCTCAGAATTAAATACAAGTTATGTTCCTAAAATTCATACAATGTAGCACCATCGTGTTACTTTCCTTCTCTCTCCAAATATCCTGATTTCGGGGAAGATGGGCGGAGTTAATACTAGACAGGCTCTGACCTATCTGATAAATGACAGATGCACATAGAAGTCAAGAATGGTTTAGTAATCAAATGTAGAGTCCAGTTATGTCCGCAGTTGATGGACTTTTAAAAGTTTTGGTTATGATTGTTGTTTGTGAAAGGGCATACATATAACTTGACAATATTGCTCTGAGTCCCGAAGCTTGACACTCCTACCACAATGGCCCTAAATGACGACGCAACGAGGGGGACATGAGACTTTCCCAGCAAAAGCAATATCTCCCCCAAAAAACTAAAGCAAACTAACATTAAAGTCACCTGTGTTGCTATAGTAATATATGGAAAGGATAAGTGTGAGAGCACTTCATTTGACATTTCCACCCATGCAAGAGTTAACACAATTCCAGAAGAAGAATCTACTCAAGAGAAACACTGTCCAAAGGTTTTAAATGCATTGATTTATTGTAAAAGTACAGGTTAATTTCCTAAGAGGTACAATTTTCTGAATCAGATGCATTGCAGTGTTATAATCAAATGTACGAATATAATCTCTAATATAGTCTCTTCTTAATCTTATGAATTATTACACTCAATCCTTTATCCTCCATCCATTTGTAGAATTGGTTCTCGTAAATCCATTCCACTGAAATAAAATGTAAAAATGTTATGAAAACACATGGCTCTGACTTATGAAATCAGACTTTTTTCCTAACACCATCTAGTGGTTGCTTCTGGCAGTCTATGAAACGATGTTAAAGAAAACCATGAACATCATTCGATAGTAAAAAAACAAAATGGAAATATTAAAAACTAAGATCATTAAGCATGACAAATGATTCACTTTTAAAACAATCAGTCTGAATGGATTTCCTATACTATCACAAAAATGTGTTAAAACAAAAATGCGGTAGCTACATAAAAATAATCATACATCCTCCTATTGCAACAAAAATCCACAAAATAAATTGATAAAGCATATTCTGAAATCAAAAATATATGCATGGACCATGTGTGATAATAGTACCATGTTAGCTTCATTACAGTAAGACAAATTCCAATGGCACATCATTTTCCCACAAACTGTTTCAATCATGTATCAATCTGCAACATACTGTGTAAGTCAACAGCAGCAATCGAGTATAAAAATACTTATTTCATTGTACTGAAGAATGTACTTGTCTTCCGAATGCAACATCGGGGTTGTATTCAACAGGCACCAAACGAAAGAAAACTGACTGAAACAGATGGGGGGGGGACTATCTGGACTTGTCCAATAAGAACCTCTTTTTTTCTTTCCATTGCAAGACATTTTACCAGTGTGCCCTAATGAATACAACCTTGTTCTTCAAGCTAGTTTGATTTTCATGTCATTTCTTGGTAATTAAGCCCCACATGGTAGAAAACATCCTCAGGCATATATACACTAGTGGTTTGTATTAAGTACAAGAATTGAAAGGCCCCTTTTCTCAAATCACTAGTATCAGAGTCACACACTGGTATAGCTTACTCATCAACTCGTTAATCATATTCATTACCCCACAACCACAAACTCTCTCACACCTAGACAAGAGACAGGCACACCGTTGCTCATTGCAAACTGACCTGTCAATCACTACTAAAGACAACCATCCACAGTACATTAGTGTCAATTGCTGTCACATGCATGATCAGAAATTATCCAGATTAAAAATGGGATTCACATATCTCAACAAATCGAGAGATTTGCAATGTGATCCAAAGAGTTTGATTAGATCACAAGGATCAGTCATTAAAACCCCTTCATCTTTAGGCCACATCGCATGCGAACTAGTTTTGCTTCCTCTCCATCTTATGTTTTCTCAGACCATCGATTAAATCCATTAACTAGGCACAGGGTATATCAAACTCATAAACTAAAGTACTAGTTTAATACGTCCAGTAGAATGATTGACTCATTAGCAGCACATCAGTAGAGGTGGGGTAAGGAGGCTGGTCTCCAATGGTTCTCCTTTAAAAATGTTCCACCATCTGTGGGTGGAATGAGCCCCTTCCGATTGGTGGACGGGCGGAGGCCATGTTGTGGTCCCACTGTTGGATTGGTGTTGTTAGTGTGCTTCCCGTCCCCGTAGTGGAGGGGTCAGGTGAGAAGGCTCAGGGGTCATCTTACAGCTTGGCCTGCAGAGGTTTCAGGTACTTGTGGTAGGATTCGTGGACCTAGAAGAGAAGGAAGGAGGGTCAATTTGAGTACTCTGCAGGTAGTCTCTTCCACCCACCGGCTACCCCTCTCTGTCGGTAGCAATAGCCTTGGGACAAGGTTACTCTGCAGGAGACTTACTACTACAGCAAATCATTCATTAGATTGCCATCTTTATGTAGGCAAACTACACAATGAACACAGAGATCATTTGGCTCTTGATCATAATCTGAAACAAATCCTTGTAAATGGTTCTCATATGGCCTGTTCATAATAATGAACTAAGGTTAAAAAAATAAATAAACAACAGTAAATTAATTTTCTTCATCTCAGTTTCTCTTTTTGAAGGCAATCTCAATGAACTCTGACCTCTGTCTTGTTGAGAGGTGAGCGGCGGGCCCACTCGAACATGTGCTCATAGACATTGCCGTCGTAGCGTCCCAGGACCGAGTTGAGCATTTCGTCGCAGTAGTCGAAGGCGTCCACCAGGGCCACGGCGTTGGGCCTCAGCTGGGCCAGAAGCTCCTTCAGACGCTGGGACACCTGGGAGAGCTGGGGCACACTCAGGAGACCAGGCTGGAGTGAGGAAGGAATTGTCAGGTCGTTATTATTAAAGAGAATGTGTTCTCAATAAATAAGCGAAAATAGGCTAAAATGTTCAAATGTCATGACAAACTAGTTAGAGACTTTATATGTAGGATCAAACCAAACAAATCGGAAAGTTAGAGTAAGAAGACAACTGATTGCAGCATTACCACAAAAATGGAAGAAGGGAGAAGATAGGGAACTTGTTTGCCTGTCATATATTAAAGAAACAACTTGGCTGAAAGGAATTGGCATACATAGAAACATATACCAGTTTCATTTGAGGACAAGAAAGTTGACAGCTGTGCCACACAGGTTGCAAAATAAATGGGAAGAGATTGTCGATGTACCGATTCCATGGCACATGGTTTATGAACTGGTAAAAAAACAAAACTTGATTCAACAGAGTTTTCGAAATAAATGATATAATTCTTGTCATCAACAGAACGCTATATATATGGAGCATACAACAATCTCAGCTCTGTAGATTTTGCTGCAAAGAGACAGAATTAATAGCTAATTTACTATGGCATTGCCCCTATGTAGCTTGTTCCTGGTCACAGGTTCAGGAATGATAAAAATGTTAAAAAATCAAGATATGCACTAAAAATGAACCTTACAAATAGCAGTGTTGGGCAATTTGGAAAGCCATAGTCAGTCAATAAATAATATAATAATACTCATAGGAAAGGTTTTCATCTTTAACTCAATCTGTGGATACTAAACGATTAGAAAGGTTAAAACATCACACGGCACAATTTGAAAATATATGGCACATAGAAACCAAACGAGGATGGTCTATGGTGTTGGATTCTGGGTCAACTTTGAACATTGAGCTATTAAAGACATGATAGATCAGACGCATAGTATATAAAGGAGTGAGATCTGTAGAAAGACAAGAGTGGCTGTGGAATGTGCTGGGTGGACGGGAGAGTCACGGAAGTACGATAGGTGAGACGAGAGGACATCTGTGGATTAGGCGAAGGAGGGGTTGAGGTCAGGAGGTCAGATCCCCTGAAGGGAGAACTAATGGTTATATTATCCTGATATCCTCTTCCTGTCGAACCATAACATGTAAGGATTGGAGAGAAGGTTGGGTGTCTAAAGTGGAGAATATATACTTGTGATGGTGAGAACATGTTTTTTTTAAGTCTGAATACAGCGGTGTCAACCCTTTGGGAAGAATTAAACTTGGTTAAGCTTCTCTAGTGTCCGTGAGTTATTTACTCTGAAAAATTAGAACCTAATGATGGTGATAGGTGAGATGGGTTGAGAGTGGCTGAGGGGTGTGGTTAAAGAGTTTGTTTGGAAATGTATTACTGTTATGTGACTGCTTTACATAAAAGTTCCATGTATGTAAAAGGTGTTTTATATAAGTACGAGTGTAATACCATGTCTTGCTTAAAACATCATACATGACATTATAAAAATGGATATAGACTTTAGTAAGGGACCCACTTTAGGTCGCATTGAAATTCACATCTTTTTTTTCAAGTACTAGAGTATGTACAGTGTGCAAGTTCTCCCACTTAAAAAGATGAGGCCTGTAATTTTCATCATAGGTACACTTAAACTATGACAGACAAAATGAGAAAAAAAATCCAGAAAATCACATTGTAGGATTTCTTATGAATTTATTTGCAAATTATGGTGGAAAATAAGTATTTGATCACCTACAAATAAGCCAGATTTCTGGCTCTCACAGACCTGTAACTTCTTATTTAAGAGGCTCCTATGTCCACTCGTTACCTGTATTAATGGCACCTGTTTGAACTTGTTATCAGTATAAAAAAGACACCTGTCCACAACCTCAAACCGTCACACTCCAAACTCCACTATGGCCAAGACCAAAGAGCTGTCAAAGGACACCAGAAACAAAATTGTAGACCTGCACCAGGCTGGGAAGACTGAATCTGCAATAGGTAAGCAGCTTGGTTTGAAGAAATCAACTGTGGGAGCAATTATTAGGAAATGGAAGACATACAAGACCACTGATAATCTCCCTCGATCTGGGGCTCCACGCAAGATCTCACCCCATGGGGTCAAAATGATCACAAGAACGGTGAGCAAAAATCCCAGAACCACACGGGGGGACCTAGTGAATGACCTGCAGAGAGCTGGGACCAAAGTAACAAAGCCTACCATCAGTAACACACTACGCCGCCAGGGACTCAAATCCTGCAGTGCCAAACGTGTCCCCCTGCTTAAGCCAGTACATGTCCAGGTCTGTCTGAAGTTTGCTAGAGAGCATTTGGATGATCCAGAAGAAGATTGGGAGAATGTCATATGGTCAGATGAAACCAAAATATAACTTTTTGGTAAAAACTCAACTCGTCGTGTTTGGAGGACAAAGAATGCTGAGTTGCATCCAAAGAACACCATACCTACTGTGAAGCATGGGGGTGGAAACATCATGCTTTGGGGCTGTTTTTCTGCAAAGGGACCAGGACGACTGATCCGTGTAAAGGAAAGAATGAATGGGGCCATGTATCGTGAGATTTTGAGTGAAAACCTCCTTCCATCAGCAAGGGCATTGAAGATGAAATGTGGCTGGGTCTTTCAGCATGACAATGATCCCAAACACACCGCCCGGGCAACGGAGGAGTGGTTTCGTAAGAAGCATTTCAAGGTCCTGGAGTGGCCTAGCCAGTCTCCAGATATCAACCCCATAGAAAATCTTTGGAGGGGGTTGAAAGTCCGTGTTGCCCAGCAACAGCCCCAAAACATCACTGCTCTAGAGGAGATCTGCATGGAGGAATGGGCCAAAATACCAGCAACAGTGTGTGAAAACCTTGTGAAGACTTACAGAAAACGTTTGACCTCTGTCATTGCCAACAAAGGGTATATATAACAAAGTATTGAGATAAACTTCTGTTATTGACCAAATACTTATTTTCCACCATAATTTGCAAATAAATAAATTTAAAATCCTACAATGTGATTTTCTGGATTTTTTTCTCTCATTTTGTCTGTCATAGTTGAAGTGTACCTATGATGAACATTACAGGCCTCTCATCTTTTTAAGTGGGAGAACTTGCACAATTGGTGGCTGACTAAATACTTTTTTGCCCCACTGTATGTAGTCCCTGTATTTTCCCCTGAGAGATAAGTCTGTGATTGCCAGTTGCCATGGTGGTGGTTACCTGGAGGAAGTCTCCGCTGTGCTGTTGGATGCCCTGGAGGGCATAGAGGAGGGCCAGGGTGTTGAGGACAGAGTGAACCCCCATGTCTCCTATCTCCCCCAGCTTAGCTGCAAACAGCTTCACCACCACATAGTGACAGTGGGCCTGGAGATGAAACGGGATGAGGAGAAGAGATGGATGAGAGTTAAATGAGGACCAGAGAGAGAGGAGGAGGAATGAGACAGGTAAAAGAAACTGAAAGAAGGAACCAGAGGGGAAGAGATTAGAGGCATGGGGTGGGGCTCCCTCCCAAAAAACAACACATTCCATATCCCAGGTTGGTAAGGTAACTTACATTAGAGGCTCTGACCAGGTCTATAGCGCTGTTGTTCCAGGCATCCTCCTGACTGACTCTCTTCTGTAGCTCCTGCTGAATACTCTTAGCTGCCACCTCAACCAGCCTAGACACACAGAGAGGCATTGACATGGGAAACCTTTAAACAAAAACTGATGCATGGCTGTCCATAGAGTACAAGTACATTTAGTTGTGTGCTGGTTTGCTGAACTGGTCGACCATTTTAGCTCAACCCATTGCATTGCCTGGCACCAACTAACACATTGCTCTGATTAAAAAGTCTCTGCCATATAATGAACAGCCCTTTGGGACTTAACGAAGATCAAATATCTAAATGGAATCTATTACCATTACATTTTGGTTAGTTTGTAGGCCCACTTACTTGGCAGCTCGCAGTTTGTAAGCCTCCACAAGGCTGGCCAGGTCATTGACGTTGACTACAGTGGGTCGGGAGGACACCGACTGGGGCTGCAGTCTTCGCTCTGACTCGTTCAGGTAGGACACGATGCCACTCAGCTGGTGGCCTGCCGACGCCTGCTGGTAGCTCTTTATCAAGAACCTGGGGAGTGAGGGATGCAAACACGTGAGCAAGACAGTGGATGGGTACGATGGTCACACACAGACAAAGTAGAGATGGGCGATATGGCCAAAATATCATATCACTTTATGTCTAATTTTTGACGTTAACTGACGGTATTTTATGTTTTGGTATAATAAAAAGGGTGGCCACAAATACATTCTACATGGTTTTAAATGGGTCTTTCTCTCTTCTGATTGATTGTTTTATACAAACTTAAACCCCAAATATTTTCAGCCTTTTCATCAATTTCCTTCACTCATTTGTTATAATTTCCACACTAAAATATTTGTTTTGTCTTTGTTTGCCTCTATCGTGACAAAGTAACTTTTCGTTTATGAAAGTACTAATTCTCCTCTGACCATGTCTTTTCAATGGATTCCAATGGCAGTTCTTACTTTCCCCACAAAGGGCATTGTGCTGATTTCTTAGGTGCTTTTGGAACCCCCACTGCCTTACAGGCCCTAGCATATTCATACCACAAAATGACATGTGCGCACCTGAAGCTCTTGCTAGGAAATGATCAGATCTCAACTGTTAGCAGTCACTTACTGGCGGTAAGAACGGACGATTGCAACCATTTTTCAAGTTTCATCACTCAGTTATTTACATTTAACAAAGCAAGCATTGAAATACCAGTATGTAAGGTAAAGTAAACCGGTCCATGCTTTAATACTGGTATATAGTAAAACGCTGTTTACCACCCAGCTCCAACTAAGGACACAAAAACTCATACACACCCATTAATTTGGTCCTAGTCTCACTCACTCCCAATCACCCTTTCCACTGTACACTTCACACTTAGCAGTGCTTACACTGGACACACTCCCAAAAACATGGAGACAGATCAATGCTTTATTGATAATTACTACCTTCGATGTGCAGGGCGCAATATCACACAATAGCTTTTAATACTGGGGTTATGAGCCCTGACTTGCAAGTATTGGAATACATTGTAATGTGTGTTTGTGTGAGATGTATAATGTGACTAATTTATGTTTTTGATTCAGTGAGGAAAAAATTTGTCATTTCACAGTGTGTGTGTGTCATATCTGTGTCTTATATTTGTGTGTGCGAGTGGGTGTTTGCGTCTGCGTGTGCAAGTGTGTGTGTGTGCCTACCTAGCGGTCTGCAGCATCATGACGGTGTTCTCTCCCTCGTAGGTGCACGTGGCCACGAAGTTAACATAGATGTCTGGGAGGGCGCTGCAGCGGGAGTAGCCGTGCCCGCCACACGCCATGCGACACACCTCGATGCCCTCACTGGCCGTCCATGTGGTGAAGGCCTTCAGGCCCGCGGACAGGGCATGGAGCTGGGCACAGGTCAGACGATGGCACAGGTTTATAGTTATATTGACACAGGATGGTAGAGGATGGGCACAGGGCACAGTTATATTGGCACAGAAAAGGTGCAAATTAAAAGTGACATCATTTGTTGATGTGAATGAGGATCTTTTGTTTAAACCCCCTAGAGAGAGTTGATTGATGCATCGGTGCGCCAATCTAAGTTACATAACAACAAAATATCCCCATACAAATCATATCTGTTTAAGCTAGAGATATCGGTCTCTTGCATTGGATGTGTCTCAATCCGCCGCATACGCCAGTGTCGCATCTTCTCATGAAAACGTCTGTAGCGTCCGAACCACCCGAACCAAAGTCGAGACTCTCACAAACACGTTCTCAGTTTGTCTCTACAACCCCCACAAGTGTCAGAACACTAGTCTGAAGATGGTACCGTCGATGTGTGTACTTCTGTTTGGTAGCGTCCGAACCGGTTGGGCAACAAACTCCTGTGAAGATAACTGGTACCGGTTTTAAAAAACAAATTGAAGTTCGAAGGACATTTTCTGCCTACCCAAAAAAGGCGTTAAATATGTAAACTCATTTCTTATGATACTTTTTTTTGACTGTCCTTTTTGACATTATGAATGTGTTATTCAATATGGGTTTTAGTAGTAAAAGCCAAATTAAATATTTTATCAAATAATTGTTTAAAATTAAAAAGCAAACAGCTAAATGATCCATAGTATGACCATCTTAAAACAATTCCATATGTCAGCTTAGCATCCCCCTCCTCCAACGTCTTAGACTAAAGAATAAACACTGACGAAGCCTGTTGTCGAAACACCCCCATTAGACTTCTGCTGCTTAAAATAGATGAAACATTTCAAGACTATTTTCAGTGAGTGCAGTTATTCCATATTTCCTAGTCAGGTCATGTGGTTAGGAAAAAAAACTCCTTTCACGTGGTTAGGGAAAAAAAGCCTTCTTTCATCATGTACTAACTATATCAAGAGGAGGTACTTACTTAGCCTGGGCACCAGTCTGTTTAGCTATCATTCCACTCCTTGAAAAGCATGACACGGAGTACAAGATGTGGAATGTTATTAAAACAGGTTCTGGATTTCAGGCTAATATTTACTGTAAATACCTCTGGTAGTTCACTGAAGTCTCCCTGGCTGATGTCTCCAGTGATGCGGTGGTAGACTTGGTTCATGTACTGACCCACAAATTTGTAGGCATAGGCTGTAGCCAGCAGGGGGAACAGCTTGTACTGTTGGGTCTGGTAGTCCATAATCTGGGGCTCCGGCTCTCTGGAGGAACCACAAAATAAGAATATAGACTTAGACGCAAGGTTAATGGTTCACTATCTTTTTTATGCTAGTCTTTGAAGAACATTGAGATACAGATATTATATGAGTAAGGCTTCCTAATATCTACCCAAACTCTATTTAACATCTATCTACATCAGCTCTCACACAATTATAAGAGTATAGCTTTTGTTAAATGGTAAGGGTTATAGTATTTTGCTTTCTATTCTTGTTTGTGTCTATGAGTGTGTTACTTGTGTATGGATGTGTGGAAGTATATGTGTGAGCATTTTTGTATTCCTTTGACTGTTTATGTATGTTTCAGTAAATGTGTGTATCCAGGGTCATGTTCATTAGGCAACAAGCGGATGAAAACGCACCAAAACATAACACAGGAAAGTAGTGTCTGTACAATAAGAATTTGGATTTCCATCTCAAAATATTTTGCTACAGTGTGACCTACTGAACATGACCCTGGAGTGTCCAGAGCTACAACTGACCCTGAGCGTATCTCAGACTGGTGCCGTACAGAACTGTAGCGGATGGCGATAGTGCAGGACTTGGCGAGGGCGCTGCCCGCTTCCCCTACGATCATGGACCTGATGAACACCATGGTGCCGTAGGTCAGCTTGGCACTGGGAGGCTTCACGTACGTACCGTCTGCCTCCACCTGGTGGGGAGAATACATACTGTCTGTGGCATTGGAGGCTCCTCAGAGGAGGAAGGGGAGGAGCATCCTCCTTAGTGAATTTCAGAATCTTCATTTTTTAAATGAAACTACAATAAATATCTTCACGGCACAAAATAATGAATTAAAACACACTTTTTTGCAATGTAGGTCAGTAGCCACAACAGCACGATGTAGGGTATCCCAATGGTGTTACCAGTTATCGTTTCTGTCCTCCTCTGGGAACATTGACTTCCATACAAAGCCTAGGAGGCTCATGGTTCTCACCCCTTCCACAGACTT
Organism: Oncorhynchus keta; assembly: GCF_023373465.1. Lineage (NCBI taxonomy): Eukaryota > Metazoa > Chordata > Actinopteri > Salmoniformes > Salmonidae > Oncorhynchus > Oncorhynchus keta. The sequence goes on along the minus strand of NC_068430.1, from coordinate 64,785,605 downwards.
ACACAGTAATTATGTCAACTTCAAAGCTCTTGCAGCATGAAATGACATTGTCCACCAAATCACAGGATCAAAGAATGAATCTGGCAGTGAAAGCATAAGCTACAGCTAGCTAGCTAGATAGCTAGCAGTGCATAAAATGTGGTGAGTAGTTGACGCAAAGAAACAGAAAGAAAAGTTGAACAAATTCATTCTTTTAAGAGAGTGAGGGAGAGAGAAAGCTAGCTATATGTTGTTGTATTTTTTTTTCACTTAGCTAGCGAATGCAGTTAGCTAGTTGAGCCTACTCAAACACCCGTCTCAAACAGAAACATATTATATGTTAGCTAGCTGGCTATGGCTATCCAACACTGGAACTCTTCAAAATCAAGGTAAGCTTTTGGTTTTATTAATTTATTGCCACCGGGGCCCAATGGTGTAACTGCTAAACTGCTTTCTGACTGTACACTGAACTGCATGATTGTAGCGGGTTTACTAACACATTAGTTCTCGTAGCAATGTAGACTAATATGCGAGAAGGAATACAATAAACAAAGTGATCATGCTTTTTGTATGTGACTGCTATGAACTCAGTTTACGTATGATCAGTAGTGTATTCATTCTGCTGATTCTGTTGAAAAATGTTTCTTAAACTGAAGCAAACCGAACAGAGATAAAATACCTGAATTTGTCCAATATAAACTCTTGTTTGCCACTGTTGAACTAATGATTACATCTTAGATCAGCTAGATGCAGGCAAGAGTGTACAAGGCGGTATTGAATGTCACCGTCACCTTGATTTGAAAAAATGTATCTCTACATTGTAATCTTTCATTCATAGGCTAGGTTGTAGCAACATCATGATGGGTATAGGAAAAAGTTGAGTATCATGCAGTAGCCTAAACCTATTGATGTTACATTGAGCTGGTTGAATGGAATATAAATCACAGTCATCCAATATGCTGTAATAGAAATAAGGCTCATAAATATTTGTATATTTTTAAACGTCCTCCCTCATCTTAGACAACACCGACCGCCACTGGTCTGTGGTATACAGTTCTAGGACAATCAGGTAGTAAGTATATGCTCTCTGTGAGGAATATGCATACAATATACTTCAAAATCAAATCTTTGTGACAGCATTAGAATCAACCAACAGAAACAAAGAACAGTGTCTCCTTGAAATGTGCTTAACTTCCCAGTCGCTCACCTTTGCATATTTCATCAGCATGTGTTCGCGAGGAATTCGTACGTTCTCCAATTTCAGGTAACCATTGTCAACCTCATCAAAGCCAAACTTGGGTCCTATGTCCCCTACCACCACACCTGAGAGTGAAAGAGAGTGAGTTCACTAGACAGTAGGCTACCACCACACCTGAGAGTGAGAGAGAGTGAGTTCACTAGACAGTAGGCTACCACCACACCTGAGAGTGAGTGAGTTCACTAGACAGTAGGCTACCACCAAAGCTACATACAGAGACACAGACAGGCATACTCATAAACACTCCCTTTTTGACGCGCGCACAGCAGTATGTACAGTACCTGGCAGTGGTATGTGTGTGTTCATACTGCGGAGAGGTACGATGAAGGCGTGCAGGCCGTGACACTTCCCCTGGGTGTGGAGCTGGGCCAGAACTATGGCATGGTTAGATGTCTTACCCACTGGAGAGAGAGAGCGAGACGGACAGGGAACGCGAGAGAGCCCATTAGACTCCAATGGATTAATAACATTAGCTATGTCAGTTCTCACTATTCAAATACAGTGGGGAGAACAAGTATGATACACTGCCGATTTTGCAGGTTTTCCTACTTACAAAGCATGTAGAGGTCTGTAATTTTTATCATAGGTACACTTCTACTGTGAGAGACGGAATCTAAAAATCCAGATAATCACATTGTATGATTTTAAGTAATTAATTTGCATTTTATGGCATGACAAGTATTTGATACATCAGAAAATCAGAAGTTAATATTTGGTACAGAAACCTTTGTTTGCAATTACAGAGATCATACGTTTCCTGTAGTTCTTGACCAGGTTTGCACACACTGCAGCAGGGATTTTGGCCCACTCCTCCATACAGACCTTCTCCAGATCCTTCAGGTTTCGGAGCTGTCGCTGGGCAATACGGACTTTCAGCTCCCTCCAAAGATTGGGTTCAGGTCTGGAGACTGGCTAGGCCACTCCAGGACCTTGAGATGCTTCTTACGGGGCCACTCCTTATTTTCCCTGGCTGTGTGTCTTGGGTCGTTGTCTTGCTGGAAGACTCAGCCACGACCCATCTTCAATGCTCTTACTGAGGGAAGGAGGTTGTTGGCCAAGATCTCGCGATACATGGCCCCATCCATCCTCCCCTCAATACGGTGCAGTCGTCCTGTCCCCTCATGCTTCCACCTCTATGCTTCACGGTTGGGATGGTGTGCTTGGGGTTGTACTCATCCTTCTTCTTCCTCCAAACACGGTGAGTGGAGTTTAGACCAAAAAGCTCTATTTTTGTCTCATCAGACCACATGACCTTCTCCCATTCCTCCTCTGGATCATCCAGATGGTCATTGGCAAACTTCAGACGGGCCTGGACATGCGCTGGATTGGGCAGGGGGACCTTGCGTGCGCTGCAGGATTTTAATCCATGACGGCGTAGTGTGTTACTAATGTTTTTTTCTGATACTGTGGTCCCAGCTCTCTTCAGGTCATTGACCAGGTCCTGCCGTGTAGTTCTGGGCTGATCCCTCAATTTCCTCATGATCATTGATGCCCCACGAGGTGAGATCTTGCATGGATCCCCAGACCGAGGGTGATTGACCGTCATCTTGAACTTCTTCCATTTTCTAATAATTGCTCCAACAGTTGTTGCCTTCTCACCAAGCTGCTTGCCTATTGTCCTGTAGCCCATCCCAGCCTTGTGCAGGTCTAAAATTCTACCCCTGATGTCCTTGCACAGCTCTCTGGTCTTTGCCATTGTGGAGAGGTTGGAGTCTGTTTGATTGAGTGTGTGGACAGGTGTCTTTTATACAGGTAACAAGTTCAAACAGGTGCAGTTAATACAGGTGAGGTTAATAATGAGTGGAGAACAGGAGGGCTTCTTAAAAAGAAAAACTAACAGGTCTGTGAGAGCCGAAATTCTTACTGCTTAGTAGGTGATCAAATACTTATATCATTCAATAAAATGCAAATTAATTACTTAAAAATCATACAATGTGATTTTCTGAATTTTTGTTTTAGATTCCGTTTCTCACAGTTGAAGTGTACCTATGATAAAAAATTGCAGACCTCTACATGCTTTGTAAGTAGGAAAACCTGCAAAATCGGCAGTGTATCAAATACTTGTTCTCCCCACTGTAACTTGATTGAAAAAATGTGGCAGTAATTTAAGTCTCTGGTCCACACTACAATGAGAATCAGCAGTAAATGATCTTGTTCAGCAATGTTGTGGAATGGGTTTTCTTCAAAAGCTAAGTTCACATCATTTACTGGCGATTGGTTTGATTGTACTCAGACCTTGACTTTTTCCATATTTTTGTTACATTACAGTCATTCTAAAATGGATTTAAAAAATGATAATCCTCAGGAATCTACACACAATACCCCATAAAGACCAAGCAAAAACAGAAATACCTTATTTATACAAGTATTCAGACCCTTTCCTTTGAGGCACGAAATTGAGCTCAGGTGCATCCTGTTTCCATTGGTCATCCTTGAGATGTTTCTACAACTTGATTCAAATCCACCTGTGGTCAATTAAATTGACTTGACATGATTTGGAAAGACACACACCTGTCTATATACGGTCCCACAGTTTACAGTGCATGTCAGCGAAAAACATCAAGCCATGAGGTTGAAGGAATTGCCATAGAGCTCCGAGACAGGATTGTGTCGAGGCACAGATCTGGGGAAGGGTACCAAAATATTTCTGCAGCATTGAAGGTCCCTAAGAACAGTGGCCTCCATCATTCTTAAATGTAAGTAGTTTGGAACCACCAAGACTCTTCCAAGAGCTGGCTGCCAAGCCAAACTGAGCAGTCAGGGGAGAAGGGCCTTGGACAGGGAGGTGACCAAGAACCTGATGGTCACTAACAGAGCTCTAGAGTTCCTCTGTGGAGAACCTTCCAGAAGGACAACCATCTCTGCAGAACATTTACATTACATTTAAGTCATTTAGCAGACGCTCTTATCCAGAGCGACTTACAAATTGGTGCATACACCTTATGACATCCAGTGGAACAGCCACTTGCATCTAAATCTTTTTTTTTTGGGGGGGAGAAGGATTACTTACCCTTACTTACCCTATCCTAGGTATTCCTTGAAGAGGTGGGGTTTCAGGTGTCTCCGGAAGGTGGTGATTGACTCCGCTGTCCTGGCGTCGTGAGGGAGTTTGTTCCACCATTGGGGGCCAGAGCAGCGAACAGTTTTGACTGGGCTGAGCGGGAACTGTACTTCCTCAGTGGTAGGGAGGCGAGCAGGCCAGAGGTGGATGAACGCAGTGCCCTTGTTTGGGTGTAGGGCCTGATCAGAGCCTGGAGGTACTGAGGTGCCGTTCCCCTCACAGCTCCGTAGGCAAGCACCATGGTCTTGTAGCGGATGCGAGCTTCAACTGGAAGCCAGTGGAGAGAGCGGAGGAGCGGGGTGACGTGAGAGAACTTGGGAAGGTTGAACACCAGACGGGCTGCGGCGTTCTGGATGAGTTGTAGGGGTTTAATGGCACAGGCAGGGAGCCCAGCCAACAGCGAGTTGCAGTAATCAAGACGGGAGATGACAAGTGCCTGGATTAGGACCTGCGCCGCTTCCTGTGTGAGGCAGGGTCGTACTCTGCGGATGTTGTAGAGCATGAACCTACAGGAACGGGACACCATCAAATCAGGCCTTTATTGTACAGTGGCCAGACGGAAGCCACTCCTCAGTAAAAATGCACATGATAGCACACTTGGAGTTTGCCAAAAGGCACCTAAAGACTCGCAGACCATGAGAAACAAGATTCTTTGGTCTGATGAAACCAAGATTGAACTCTTTGGCCTGAATGCCAAGCGTCAACTCTGGACGAAACGTTGCACCATCCCTACGGTGAAGCATGGTGGTGGCAGCATCATGCTGTGGGGATATTTTTCATCCCTGCTCCAGAGCATTCAGGACCTCATACTGGGGCAAAGGTTCACCTTCCAACAGGACAACGACCCTAAGCACACAGCCAAGACAACGCAGGAGTGGCTTCGGGACAAGCCTCTGAATGGGAGACTAGTCAGGATCAAGGGAAAGATGAACTTAGCAAAGTACAGAGAGATCATTGATGAAAACCTGCTCCAGAGCACTCTGAACCTCAGACTGGGGCAATGGTTCACCCTAAGCATACACAGCCAAGACAAAGCAGGAGTGTCTTCGGGACAAGTCTCTGAATGTCCTTGAGTGGCCCAGGCAGAGTCTGGACTTGGACCTGATCGAACATCTCTGGAGAGACCTGAAAATAGCTGTCCAGCAACGCTCCCCAGCCACCTGACACTCAATGCTGTAATTGCTGCCAAAGATGCTTCATCAAAGTACTGAGTAAATGGTCTGAATACTTATGTAAATGTAACATTTCTGAACCTGTTTTTGCTTTGTCATTATGGGTATTGTGTGTAAATTGAAGGGGGAAAAAAATATATAATCCATTTTAATATAAGGCTGTAAAGTAACAAAATGTAGAAAAAGTGTATGTGTATGGGCCCTGAAGCTAAAGTGTGTCCGTGTACTCACGTCCCCCAGGCCACCACTTTATGGAGGTGATGGTCGGACTGTTCAGGACAAACTCCTGGGTGGCCGGGTCATATGTTGCCGTGGTTTCAAGCCCCCTGAGGTGGGTGCCTAGGCAACGAGAAAGACACCAAGGACCCCCAAACAACACGAAAACCAAGTTATCACTAAGTTACGGCAGGAGGACATTGATGTTTCCAAATATTATGCAGTGCAAAACTGAAAAAATGACTAGCCATCAATCTCAACTAACGCAACTTCTAACTTTTTTTTAACCACCTCATTCCCTCATGGGGAAAAAAAGTTATTCTATTCTATAGTGGAAGGTGTTTGACAGATCAAAACCCAAATAAAATCCAATCTATTTCTTACAATTTGCATAGGTGTACGGTTTAGGACTGTCAAAGTTAACATGACTTTTTTATGCTTCGGTTTTAGTTCTCAGGTCAAAATACGTAAGCAAATTATCCCAGTTCTAGTAGCAGCTGCTTGTGACTAGTTCATGAAGAACATGGATCAGAAGCCTAGGCTAGATCTAATAGCTGTATTATATTTTACATGAACTCAGACCTGGCTGAGCTGTTAGTTTTCTGTGGAACTCATAACATTGTCAGACAGGTTTAAATGCTCTTTGTATCCATAGAGCCAGTTCTTTCCCCGCCCTCCTATAGTCAACCCTCCCATTAGAAATTGGAAGGAATGAAGCGTTAACAGTACTTGAGTGTGTACGTGGGCAACTGTTAAACTTCAAGAACATTGATAAGAGGGAGTAGGCCTACTTAAACATTGAGACCGTTCCAGTGACTTTTGTGTTATGGTGAAACATTTTGATACAGAATATTTTGTGTTTCTTTCCTTAACAACCAAAACATAGTATGCCTGCCACTAACTCAATTCATTATTTTAATTGTTTGACAGCCCTATTACGTTTATACCGTGAGGTTACATGTTATGAAGGACATAGGTTGTCTGTCTTTAAACTCAATATACTTCCAAACACAGTAAGGGGGACAAAAGGGACAGAGGTGGTGGGGGGTACCTGTTTTGGACAGGAAGTCACTGAGGAGGCTTTACAAGTGGGCATGAACGGTCACTGTGGCTGGCAACAAGATTGTGTGAGAAAAATATGATTCCTGTGTATTATTTATAATTCCACACTATGAGGCTGGAATAATACTGTGAAATTGTGAAAATTATAATGCCCTTTTAGTGCAAGAGCTGTTTGAAAAGACAGCCTAAAATGTCAGCTTCTTTTGGTGGAATGGAGTTTTGGAATGCCTGGTGACATCATCAGGCAGTAAATTAGTACCAAAAATCTCTGCCAATAACAGCTAGTTTTCAGTATCCCCCTCCATACTCAGACCACTCCCAGAAGGTGCTAGCAAAATTCTTGTTTGATAAATTGCTCTTTGCTAAGAGGCCATTTGTTTCTTTTTGACCATTTTAATTGAAAACAATCACACTAAGGTAATTAATTGTTACCCAGAAATAATTTGTTATTTAGATAAAAAAGACTGCATTGGACCTTTAACAACACAAACATTTTGTCGGTGGAGACGTTTTTACACAAAATTCCCTGACGAGTACGGGAGAGTTCTCTGGTGGCTCGACTCAAATGTTTAAGAGGGTGGGCATGCATCTCTTGTCCACTCCACAGAGCATGTGGGTGACGGGAGGTTGGTGACCAGGTACGGTTTGTTCGGCATTTTACCGTGGCCCATCTCTGTCTGTGCGTAGGTGCCGATGATATCCAGGTTCCAGGCGGGTATGAAGAATGTCTCCATCTGCTCAGGACTGGACTGGTTCAGCAAGGTGGGCAGGAACATTGCCAGGTGGAGGTCCAGCGGCTCCGCCCGCCCACGGTGCACACAGCTGGGGCAGGGACAAGGGGCAAGGAGGGCAAGGGGTAGGGGATAGGAGGGTAGTTTGAAGGGAGGAGATGGTAAAATGGTATAGGACATTGGGGGGGGCATGCAAAATATGGTATAGCCAAGGAAAAAAATATAATTTTTAGGCATAGAATAATATAATGGGACATGACAATGGAGAGAAGGTTGGAAAATATGAGAGATTGGAAGTGTTAGTAAATAACATTTTGGGGGCAGAGAGTTTGGGGGCAGAGAGGATGGATGAATAGATGGGGAGTGCAAGAATTCATATAAAAAATGTAAAACAACTGTGAGCTAGTCATGCAAACTGACCGCGGAGAACTGAATTAGAATCATCTGCATTTAGACCTGGCTTGAATCAAGAAACGTTTGATTAAGTTCATTCATTCAAAATAACATTCTCATGCATGACTGTTGCAACCTTTCATTTATTTGCCTGAAATGTTCATTTCCAAAAGCAGTGTAACCTGTACTCTCTCATTTCACTGAAAAAAAACATTTTAAATTCCAAATTAACTGGCAAATTCTGGGCTGTGTTCATTAGGCACCCAATGGAAGAAAACTGACACAAGAAGGGACTAACTGGACTTGGTCCATTAAGAAATGGCCAATTTAGTTTTACATTGTAAAAGTATTTTCATTGCATGGCCTAATGAACACAACCCTGAACACAACCCTGAGGAGGTAAAATGTCAAATGTGTGACAACCAATAAATCAACATTATACTCTATGCTAATGGTACCAACTAAGTGCAGTGCAACTAGCAGTTTTAAAGCAGACTCTTTAGTCCAGGGTAGGTAACCGTGCTCCTGGAGGGCCACGGGTACTGCAGGATTTTGTTCCAAGTATGCACCACACCTGACCAATTGCACTATTTCAGTGATTTCCTAAATTCACACACCTGGTTTTCCAGGTTGGTTAAATCAAAAATATAAAGTGCCTGCAAAACTCCAGGATCACGGTTGCCTACCCCTGCTTTAGTTTATAAGGAAGGGTGAAGCAGCTGTAGGGGCATTTAAGGTTAAGACAATAGGCAGTTTTCCAATAGGCAGTATTCGACAAAAGTAATGTCGGCCAAAAAATCTGAGCGATATGTGTTACGGAAACGGCAGGTCGCCTAGTGGTTAAGACTGTTGGGTCAATAACCGAAAGGTTACTGGTTCAAATCCCCGAGCAGACTAGGTGAAACAAATCTGCCCTTGAGCAAGGCACTTTTGCTCCAGGGTCGCTGTCTTTAATGGCTGATCCCTGGACGTGACCCCACTCTCTGAGGGTGTCAGAGGGAGTGGGAAATCAAAAATAAACTAACTTATTTCCAATTCACACATTCTTACACACTTATACATGTGCGAAATAGGACAAATGTAAGCACCTACCTAATTATTATTAATAGATATAGGAGACATTTTCCACCGATCGGCAACATTTTTACAAGTTCGACAGGTGGACATTTCTTTTGTCGAACTTTCTTCATTGCGACAGATGATGGAACCAGTGTTTTTCGAATAAATGCTGATTGCCACAAATTTGAAGGTACACGGGCATGTGACGTTGTCACGTAACTATACAAATAATGTTTCTTTACAGGAAAAGGATTATCCTGACTTTCTTACACCTTGCTTTTCTGGTTGGCTGGTAAGTTTCACTATCCAATTATTTCCCATCTACGGGAGTGCAAATTTCACCATGGCACGGACAGTCGCGATACGTTGGCACATGCGAATTATTATAATATGGAAAATATTAGTAAATTATTGCATTCTATCCATGCTGGCTTTCGCAGGCTACCTGCGACATGAAACAGATGGGTGAGAGGGCATACAGGGTGTTGCCAATTTATTCATGATATAATTGCCTGCTGTTGTGCGTTTCTATTTTAATTATTTAATTGTCAATAAAAAAAACAGCTGGATTTAATGACCTCGCACCTCAACATTTTTTTTCGCAAAATCCCAAAGTGTTGAATTAAAATGTAGTGGTCAGTGTTTCCATTACCCAATTAGGAAAATTGTATGCAAACTTGAAAAGTTCATGGAAACCTAGAACAGAACAGGCCTTCAGAATATTCTGAACAGCCAGTCCTGGACATTCCCTGGAGTATAATTGTCATGGAAATGCCATGGTTACGTGATCGTGAATAATGTCCACGTCGCAGCTTCATAGAGGTGAAACATTGGCAACAAGAGACATCTGGCATGTCCAAAATTATCTTACATCGCACAGATTTCTCTGCTTTCAGATGAACAATGGGATATTCAGGGCTCTGAAACTCTTCCCACTCTGCATGTTCTTTGGCAGGACACCGTGTGCCTTCCCTATGAGTTGAGACTTCGACAGACAAGAACAATTGTTAGACCTATATTCATTCATCCAAGCCATTCATTCACAGCCAAACAATTAGGCCTACCTCCATCCACTCAAATGCACAATTCAAAATGTTAGGTCATTTGCGTAAAAAAATGTCCAAATTCTACAGTGTTAGGGTTAATCATTTGTAATGAGTAGACTAGATTCAAAGAAAATTGGGAGTAGGTGAAAATCAAGACTTAATAGCAATCAGAGTTAAATGACATTAGCTTGGAAACAACTCATTAGGCTAATAGGCCACTACTAGCAGAAGGAGAAGAAATAAAAGGGGTTTGAGAAATGGAATGAAACTAAACTAGACAGGAGGCATTTGGGTTCTTCGGAAAATGATTTTTTAATATCGTTTAAGCGCAATGTTAGGGATTTTTTTTTACCTTCAATTTATTTTTTCACCTTTTCCAAGGTATTGGGCAGTTTATGAGGACTCTAAAAACAGACTGGCAATCATGACATTTTGAATCCAGCATATTCGTTTCGGCTATTCAGTTTAGCTAATAACTATTGAGTTATGCCTACTGTTTGGGCACATTTTGTCTACAAACAACTACAGTGATCTGTCAAACACCTACACATAATCACTTTCAATCAAAATGTCAACCCCATGATTTGAAAACAATATTAAAAGAAAATCCTATGTCAAAGATCGACAACTGTCCATCCCTAAGCATCCCTGTCATCCTTTCCAATAATTCAAACATAACTAGCAGGCCAAATATAAAACAATTGCACAAGCACTTTGTTGTATAAATTGTGCTATTACGTTATCACTATTATAAATTCTCTGTATGGGACTGACCGTGCCCCAACTCTGTCTGGGCGTAGGTGCCCTTGGCCTTGAAGGACTCGGCCAGGGGGACCCACTTCTTGAACTGCTCCTTGTTACACTGGGTGTACAGGGTGGGGAGGAACATGCTGAAGTGGAGCCCCAGAGCCTCTTGATGGTTGCCCCGAAACACGCTGAGGGAGGGGGACAGACACACAGGTTGACGGATGGACAGACACACAGGTTGACGGATGGACAGACTGGACCACTCAGCAGGTTTGTGGTAATTTTACTCGTTTTTTTTTTTTTAAAAGGGGAGGTTCTACCTAAACTTGTCCAATAAGAATGTGCATTTTAGTTTTCCATTTCAAAGTGTTTCGCTCCTACTTAAAAGGACACAGGTTTAGGGTTGACACTAGTGTCAACATGACCTTACTGTAAAAGCAAGGCTTCTTATTTTTTTAAAGGGATTCTGCAAGATTCTGGTCATTAATCATGGAAGTCTATAGGTATGCGGTAGTTAGCGTTCACTCGCAAAACTACATCTAATGTCCTTCATACTGCACGGAGAGACATAAAAATAGTACCCACGAGTTTCTGACTCTGGGTAAGTAGAAAACTGCTTAATTGATAGAATCTTGCAGTATCCCTTTAAAGACACGCTCTGGGTCTTAGACGACCACTAAGTATTTTTCTTAACTCCCCTTTTGGGCTAGATGTGTCAATGTGTAGTTCATACATGCATAATCTATGAGCAGAATTACTGTCTTACCTCAATTAGCCATGAAATCCCTAGTTTGAAAGCAACTGTCTACATGAAGCTGTGCAGTGCCATTTTACCCCACATGGGCCAGCCCCCTAACAATTAGAGTTCTAGCCAATTGGCTTCAGCTCCTCACTATTTGAGTGATAGCAAGCTAGACGCGTGCACACACACAGTAGAATGACAGAGAGCAATGATGTGGTGCACATATGTGACATAGTACACCATTTTGGGGGCTTACTTCTGGCTCATGAGCGCTACTTTCAGAAGTACTGGCTAAAAAGTATACAAAAGCACCTGAGAATCGAACACTTTAGAAAAAATATTGACATTGGACAAACCCAATCCCTTTAGTTTCACTATGAAATGTGCTCCGATTTGCCTCGTCATTGTCATATTGAGAAATAGATGTTTTAAAAGACTTACAAAGAGAAAATATAGGTTCCTGGCTGAGGCCTTTAATATGTAACTTCTGACTTTTATACTTGACTTGGGATAAGGCAAATATGCAGTTTGAACAAGTGAAAGGGTATGACATAGCATAGCCTGTGAACTAGTTTTAATCTTGATGTGACCTAGTTTTAAACTTGATGTGACCTTTGCTCTACCTAGATAGTGCTGGCCTGCAGCAGTACTCCATGACTCACACATATTAGGGAATGGGTTTGGAAATAATTTCACTATTAGAATAGTATGATGAATTATTTTTGATATCCAGATATTTGATATACATGTTGTTGTTTTTTAAGTTTGTTTTTGTTAAGCTGAGCACTGCTACGTGAGGGAGAGTCAGGCGCTCTACTGAGGGGCCTTGTGTGTAATCAGAATGGAGGGAGCAGACGGAGGAAGATGGCTAATAAAGATTATTGCCTAGTCAGACCATTATTCTGGTGATTTGATTCTCTTTTGGTCCTTCTGTAGCTCAGTTGGTAGAGCATGGCGCTTATAACGCCAGGGTAGTGGGTTCGATCCCCGGGACCACCCATACGTAGAATGTATGCACACATGACTGTAAGTCGCTTTGGATAAAAGCGTCTGCTAAATGGCATATATTATTATTATATATTTTAGTCCCCATTTGGACTAATCTTCCAAGAGTCCTTAAACATTAAAATACCATTTATAATACGAACACATTTCCACATATAACACACTATTACAAACATACATAATATACTAACATAATGACCCAATAAATACTCAATTTAAAAAAATATTGATTCTTCATCTACTATAGTCCCACAACATTTCTATGTATTATATTTAAATTGTTTTAAAATAATGTTTACATTTATATATTGAAAGGTTTCTAGTTTGCTCAGTTAATTTATTCCATTTCTTTATTGCTCTAAATCGAAATGTTCTTTTGCCTATTTCTCTTTTCTGTTGAGACGCATAGATGGTGGACAATCAATTCCTAGTATTTACGGAATGTCAGTCTCTTACCAACTGAATACTGTTGTGAATAGAACTTGGCCGTTTTAAATTATGTATATTATTAAATAAAATAATCATGTTCCTTTCAATTATCTTATCGATTGATGACCAACCAAGAACATTGTGCATGACTGCAACATAATAACCATATCTCCACCTTAAAACAATCCTTGCTGCTTTGTTCTGTGCAATCTACAGCCTCCTAACTTCACTTGATGATGCATTTGATAGTGATAGTCTTGATTATACAATAAAAGTCTACTTCTCATTTTGCTCACTTTTAATGCCATCATTGTATTACATCTTACATTGCATTCGTGAGTTCTCTCTCTCTACTTGCTACAGATCAACGCTTTGATTGGCCAACATAAAACAAGTTACACATACATGAAGGCTCTCGGAGGTCACACGTCATTAAAACGTTTATTCAATTAATCATTTGAAACATCATCCTGCTGTTTAATCAGTTTCTTGATATGCAACACCTGTCAGGTGGATGGATTATGTTTGCAAATGAGTAATGCTCACTAACAGGGATGTAAACAAATTTGATCACAGAATTTGAGAGAAATAAGCTTTTTGTGCGTATGAACATTTTCTGGGAACTTTTATTTCACCTCATGGAACACGGGACCAATACTTTACATGTTGGGTTTATTTTTTGTCTATTACTGCCCTGTTGGGTAGAGCTCTGAAGTTAAGAATTTCACTGTACTTGTACCCCCTAAAAATGATACTCACAAGTATTCTAATACCAGCGTTCGGATATTCGAATAAGGGTGCACATCCCTAACACACATGCACACAAACCTTTATAGCCACATGGCAGAGTGCCAGGGTCTTGCCCCATAGGCAATTATGTAACAGTGCATAAAACTACAGTACCCCATTGCTTCACCATATATAAACACTGCTCAAAAAAATAAAGGGAACACTAAAATAACACATCCTAGATCTGAATGAATTAAATATTCTTATTAAATACTTTTTTCTTTACATAGTTGAATGTGCTGACATCAAAATCACACAAATTATCAATGGAAATCAACTTTATCAACCCATGGAGGTCTGGATTTGGAGTCACACTCAAAATTAAAGTGGAAAACCACACTACAGGTTGATCCAACTTTGATGTAATGTCCTTAAAACAAGTCAAAATGAGGCTCAGCAGTGTGTGTGGCCTCCACGTGCCTGTATGACCTCCCTACAACGCCTGGGCATGTTTCTGATGAGGTGGTGGATGGTCTCCTGAGGGATCTCCTCCCAGACCTGGACTAAAGCATCCGCCAACTCCTGGACAGTCTGATGCAACGTGGCGTTGGTGGATGGAGCGAGACATGATGTCCCAGATGTGCTCAATTGGATTCAGGTCTGGGGAACGGGCGGGCCAGTCCATAGCATCAATGTCTTCCTCTTGCAGGAACTGCTGACACACTCCAGCATTGTCTTGCATTAGGTGGAACCCAGGGCCAACAGCACCAGCATATGGTCTCACAAGGGTTCTGAGGATCTCATCTCGGTACCTAATGGCAGTCAGGCTACCTCTGGCGAGCACATGGGAGGACTGTGCGGCCCCCCAAAGAAATGCCACCCCACACCATGACTGACCCACCGCCAAACCGGTCATGCTGGAGGATGTTGCAGGCAGCAGAACGTTCTCCACGGACGTGTTGCTTCCTAAGTGGACAGTTTGATTTCACAGAAGTGTGATTGACTTGGAGTTACATTGTGTTGTTGAAGTGTTTCCTTTATTTTTTTGAGCAGTATATGTATGTATATATATATATATATATATCAGACTTTGATCAGGAAGATACCAACAAACTCCTCATAAGATGACAATGCAATTACTCTTGAGGCTAATAGCAGGCAATACATTACCATGGGGTGTGGAGAAGACTTTAGCATATAGGTGAAAGGCTTAGAGACTGTTTGCATAATTTCATCAAATGCTGCGTTTTGCTTCAGTGTGTCCAAAGCAGCATCGATACAGCCAACTGCACTTCAAACCTCAAAACAAGCATGAGAGAAACCTCATCGATGTTTGTCACGCTGTGTTAACCATTAAAACCTTCTGTGAAATGTTAAGAGAAAAAAACATCCGTGAAATGTGATGACTGGAGGATACCGAGAAGTATGACATTTGCTTTGATCATCCCAAACCCTTACAGAATTCATACAGTCCATTGAAATCAAATCCTGCTTGTAGACAACAAAACTAGCCCAAAACGATCTTAATTTCCCCACCTTTCATTACTTTCACCTGCATCGGCCATTACATCTAACAGGTTAGCTGAAGACAACTATGGACAAAACCCTATATCTATTTTCACATTTCCAGTTGTGATGTGCAGGTCCATAGCATTTACACTGACGTCATTTAACAGACGCTCTTATCCAGAGCAACTTACAGGAGAAATTAGGGTTAAGTGCTTTACTCAAGGGCATATCACCATATTTTGGGATTCAAACCAGCGACCTTTCAGTTACTGACCCAACGCTCTTAACCGCTAGGCTACTTGCCGCCCATAGCAGGTAGCTGGCCTGGGTCTGTGTCCCAGCCTTACCTCTTGTAGCAGTAGATTTCCTCAGGGTCTGAGATCCCATACTCTCTGAGCTTCAGGATCATCTGGGCACTCTTCTTCACGGCGGCATCGTATCGCTCGCTCCTGGACAGGAAGTTGAGGTCCTCACTTTGGAAGTCGGGGTCACTGATTACCAGGGACTCTGTGGAGGATATGGAAGATTGGGGGGGGGGGGGTTAAGACATCAGGGTAAACATAGCCTCTGAAACCCAGGCTTCTCACACAAGATGAGATCTTGGAAGGGTGGCCATGCGAGACTAGGTTGAACATTATGTGCAAATTGTGTAGTTTTACCATTGGATAAATACATGTCTAATATCATTAGCTACATTTCTATCTGCAACATAATACCATGTTATGTCTTATTTGTTTTGATTATGATGCCATAATGAGTCCTGCATGGGGTCAACCATCACTATACAAACAGCCAGTCGGTCAAACAACGACTGTTGCTATATGATGGGCTCAAGTGACCCTAACCTAACTTTCTAGCTAGCAAGGTTGCTGCTAGCTGTCTATGTTATCTGGCAATACACAAATCAGAGCCTTGTTTACACAAACAGCATGCACAAGTTACAATGAATGCAAAATAAATGGCCTTCATCTTGTCATTAGTTCACAATTATGAACAGCGGACTGGTCATAACTACTGTTACTACAACAACAGATAGATAACTAACTGGCTAACCTGGCAAAGACAGCCGATAATGTCCGTGCAGATCTAGCGGCCACTATCGGTGGCCTAGGCTATGTATAACCAACCTTCGCTAATGTCGGATAGCTAGCCAGTTATCAACTTGTTTTGTTAGACACAAAACAAGACATTCCAACCTTACCAATTTCTCTTCTTCTTTTGGTCTTCTCGATGCCTCCGTCCAGGATATGTGTGAGTTTCTCCACGTTAAATGTAGCGTTCTCACGCTCTCTAGTTATGTCAGGATTCATGGCGAAATAAATAATATTTCCCTTTGCAAAAGACGACGTTGCTTGTGGCAATAGAAATATGAGTTGTGTCACCTTGGGACCACAGGAACCAAGTTCAGCACTGCATTAACTGGAGCCTGACCAATTATTGACAACTTCCTGAATAGCGGGAAGAGGGGCGGGTAAACAAAATCATGTTATGTGACGTTGTGAAACATTACCGCCTTGAACTGGCAAAACACACAACTGGCATCTTTATGGTATTTGACCTATTTTAACCTTTGATAACTTCTTGAGAAGATGCTTCCAGCACCTGCAGTCTTTCATTTCCCTTGGGAAGTCATCTCTGGTGCAGTCAAGGAGGGAGATTCAGTGAGAACACTTGGAAGGTGAGGAGTGTCTACCCCATGAGGTTGCTGGGAGAACGGGCTCGTGGTTATTTATGACTGGAACGAATCAGTGGAATGTTATCAAATGCATGGAACATTGTTTCCGTTCTGGACATAATTTTGAGCCGTTATTCCGTCAGCAGCCTCCCCTGGTACTGTCTTTAACACAATATACCTAATAATAGTCAATCATCGTATTTTTAAAAATACCTTTTGGATTGCATGGCTAACAGACCAGTTCATTTTCTAGATTGGTGAATCTAGAAAAGGCTACAATATCTATCCATCATGCAGCACCAAGTTGTTCAGACTACATTTGTGGAACCCTTTGACCCCATCATTGGAGCCCAGTACATAGTTCTGGGCGAGATTGAAAAAGCAGAGGCTAAGATGAGGTTTTTATTTGGTTTATATGCTTTGCAACTCCCAAAACCCACATACCTATCTCTTCACAGGAGGTGATGGCCCATGCCCGTGTGCTGAACTGTGTGGATGGGGTCAACCTAGTCCTGCTACAGAGAGGTGTCAATGAACAGAGGAGCTACTTCAGAGAGAGGGGGTAGAGCAAGGGAGATGCTGCTACTGCTGCTCGGCCACCTGCTCCTCTCTGACCTGGACCCCAATAAGAATTCATCTGATACAGTGCTACTAGTGGAAAGTTATGAACCAGGTGGAATTTAATGGCATGTTGTAATGTTTATATGACCTCAGATGGATCGTGTCAAAAGGTCAGATTTTTTATGGTCGGGACATTTTTCCAAATAGCCGATTTATATGGGGATGTGAAGAATTATGAGACTCTGCCTTTCGCTAATTTAGAATGGCGAAGGGTGGAATTGGGATATAAAAAGACTGGAGGAAATCCTGATTCGATACACAAAAGCTGCTTGTTCTGGTGCACTGTAAAGTCCTGCCATTATTTGTCATACGATATCAATTCTGGAAGTCACCCTCTTCCTGCTGACAGAGTTAGGCAGGTTCACTGAATGTTGGGTCAGGTGTATGAAGTAGATCAAGAAAATGCATACTTATATTCTTATTGTAGCTAATCTAAGATAAGAGAGAATGTTTGATGTAGCCATTTATGCAATGGTTATATTTGTGAATGAAAACTGATATGTAGCTTGGAAATGTATATTTGTGAGAAACAAATAAAATCTTCTTGATTTGATATTAGATGTATTTATGGACGAGGTGTGTGTTATCGTGTTGCTTTATTTTTTGGTAGTTATTTTGTTGGAATTGAAGAAGCAAGCATGTTGACAATATAATCTTTAATGAGTAATTATTTTCTTGATACAGTATCAAGGTTGCATTTAAAAGGATCAGTGTCAGGAAAATAAGATATAGACAAGCAAAACTTAGTCAATAACATTGCACCATGTCCCATCAGCTCTAGTAAAACAATAATATCAAGGATACAATTTTAAAAAAACATAAAACTCCTTTGTGTCTTTCCTTTTTTAAAGTAGATTCTGCCATCTCCAAAGAATTTTGGTAAACAAAAGCAACTCAGCAACAATCATGACCTTACAGTGAGCTACGCAATATTTTCAGACAAAATTAAAATGATACATTCTGGGTAGTATTGATATTTAAGTTTATACAATATAATTTGACTTCATATTAAAAATCACCCTAGAGACAAGAATACCCTCCAAGCACACTGTTAACAGGTCTATTATCTAGGAGAAAATCGATGAGAGTTGTATGTGGGGGTGTAGCTGCTGCCAGACACTTTGGAGGAAGCAGGTAGCATCAGTAGGCCAGACTGAGGATCTGTCTTGCAGCGGGCCATCGCTTGCTTGTAGTTGATTTTATCCTTTGTTGTGGGGTCGACGATTTCCTTGGCGTAGTTGTACTCGTCTTGAAGCTCTCTCATCATGGTGCTGTCAATCATCTTGGCTCCAATGGCCTCCTGTATGCCCACACGGTCTGTGTTGTTGGGATTTACCAGCCCTCCTGTCAGGTATTGCACCTCCATGTAACGCAGGGCAGTTTCTTTGGGCATCCAACCTTTCAGGACGGCCCCTCCCACCGACAGGCGTTCTCTAGTCGTGGGGTCCTCCACGCCAGTGTAGGCTTTCTGGGCATTGAGTAGACTCTGCAGTTGGCTCGAATCGATGAGGTCCCTCTCGGCTGCTTTGTGGACCGAGTATCTCTCCTTGTTGCTGATGTCAACGATGCCCCCTGTAGCAGCCTGTGCTTCCAACAGCTTTTGTGCTGTGCCGCTTTCGATCAGCTTGCGGGCCACTGCACTGCGTATGGAGAAGCACGTGTCGGTGTTTGTGTCAATTACACCAGCGATAGGATATCTCTCCTTAGGGGCAGGAACAGGGGTGCTGCTGGTAGGGGACGACTTTAGCGAGGATTCCAGCTTTGATGTGATTGAGTTGAACTTGGGCTGTTTTTCTTTTTCACCTGCGACAAGAAGTGCAAACTCTGAAATGGGCATTTTCCCATCCTTGTATTTTTGCAAATCATACTGGGTCAGTTTTCCATCTCTCAAGGCATTTTTGATAGAGTACTGCTTGCCGCTCTTGCGATCCTGCAGCACAGAGGTCTCCCCATTAGGTCCCATCGAAGTTATTTCCTCCCAATCACACTCCAGCTCTTGCAGATGCATGTACTGGGCACGGTCGATCAGTCCCTGCAGGTAGGCTTCATATGGAGATAGTTCTTTGCCAGTATCAGGGTCCAAGATAGTGATTTTAGTGGAGACATTGGTCTCCTTTGTCTGGGTCTCTGTATTGTCTTCCTTCTCCTTTTCCCTCTGGAGTATCCTGATGGCGTTGTCTTTCTGGTGGATCGTGTCTTTCTCGTCCAGTATCTCCCTCTCCAGACGCTGCATGTCAGACTCCATCTTGACACTCTTTTGTCTGTGGATCTGGCTTCTCTCGCTCATCAGCTTGGTCTGCTGCTGGAACGATAAGCTGATGTCTTGCCTCTCAGACTCCAACTTCCTCAGCTCCCGGGTGAGGTTGTCTTTCTCCCTCTGCGAGGCGTCCCTGGCCAGAATGAGACTGGTCTCTTCCCGAGAAGTGCTCGACTGACTGCCATTCAGTCGGTTGAGTTTGTCAGAGAGATGTTTGATTTTTTCCTCCAGGTCCTGCCTGGCATGTTTCTCCTGAGACACCAGGCCCTTCAGGCGGTATCTCTCTGCTTCTACAGCCTGGTCTTTCTCCACCCGGATCACCTCTTTGTACACCGTCTTCTCTACGGCCTTTTCTCGCTGAATGAGCTCAAGCTTGACATTAGTGTTCCTGATGTTTCTCTGAATATTCAGGACGTCATTGGTTTCCTTGTCCATGTCTGAGCGAAGACCGTTGGTCATCCTCTCCAGTCTAGGGTCTCTCTCAACTTTCAGGACCTCCTCGACAACGATACTCTCTTCGATGGGCGGTGGGGCATTCTCCAGCTCTTTGATGCGCAGTTTGATCTGTTTCAGTTCAGACTCCACTTTAATCTTCTTCTGATGTTCATCACTCTGCTTTAGGATGTTCTCCTTCTCCTCCACTAAGGTTTTAAGTTTTTGCATCTCAAGCTCTAGCTGCCGGCGGGACTTAACCTCCTCATCAAGGCTCCTGCCAAGCTTATCATGCTCAACTATTTGCTTGGGGTCCTTCTGTAGACGCACCACCTCCTGCACCACCACTTTTTCCTCTGGCTTTTGTCTCTCCAGCAGGATGTACTTGTTTTGCAGGTCGAACACCATCTCCTCTGTGGTACGGCGACACTGTTGCTCATCGCGTACCTCCTTTCTCAGCCGATCTGCCTCCTTCTCCAAGAGTGGATCATCCTCATACTTGAAGATCTCTTTGGTCATCAGCTTTGTCTCCACCTTGGATTTTTCTGCTTTCCACTCGTCCCTCTCTTTTCTCAGGAGGTTAATCTGGTCCTCTACATTATTATAAGTTCGGTGCACATGGTTCACCTGATCATTGAGCCTCTGTATCTCTCTTTCGTTCTCAGGGCTCCTCTCCTCTTTCACCACGTCTTGGATGACTTCCTTCAGCTCCACCTTTGGCTTCTTGGAACGCAGGGCTTCCAGATCGACCATGACCAAAGTGATCTGGTCCTGTAAGTCAGAACGCTGCTTGTTGAAGTCTTGAACATCTTTCTTCAGGCGCTTTATCTCCGACTCTGTTTGTGGATCTATGCGGTAGATCTCATTGACAATTTCCTTGAGTTCGACCTTGGGCTTCCACTGCCCCACCTCGCTATACCGAATTTTGAGCTGAGAGACCTCCTTGACCAGGGAGTCTGTCTCAATTTTCTCTCCGTCTAGGCCTGATCGAATCCTCTTGGATTCATTGATGAGCTCAGGGTCCTGTTCGACTTTCTTCACCTCCCTGGTGACCACCTTGGGCTGAATGGTGGGAATGATCCTCTCCAATGCATTGATCTGGCTCCTTGTTTGGAAGATCTCATCATTCAGAGTCTTGCTCTTGTTGCCTTCATCTGTGATTTCCTTCTCAAAGGTTTTAACAGCCTTGAGCATCTCTGGATCCTTCTCCAATCGAATCACCTCCTTTTTCATAACCTTCTCCCTGATGTTGGGTCTTGTAGCATTCAGGATGGTGACCTCTGTCTTCTGTTGAATGACTTCTCCCTCTTTTACTCGTACCTCATTCTTTATCTTGCCGATCTCATCTTTTAACTTGGAGGCTTCTACATCCAACTGAGGATCTCTCTCAAACTCAGTCACCTCTCTAGTCACCAGTTTGGGCTTGACGTACTTGAGGTCGTCCCCAAAAGTAGCGATTTTGATTTTCACACCCTCGATCTCACCCTGGGTACGGCTGCGCTTCAAGGCCTCTTTGTGGATTTGGTCCTCTAGATCTTTTAGGTCGGTTTCCAGTTTAGGGTCGCGGTAGTACTCGAGCACTTCCTTCTCCTCAACTCGATGCATCCCTTTACGGCTCTTCAGAGACAGCATCCTGGTCTTGAACGTTGCCACGTCAGTCTCAGCACGGCTGCGTCTATCGCTCTCCGCACTCAACTCTTGCTGCAGGCTCTTTATGTTCATGGTTGATTTTATGGTCGGTTCTATGGATTGTTTCTCATGTTTCTGCAAAAAGTAAAACAAAAAAGCATAGTTTTAAAAGCAATTTCAGGGAAAATACTTAAACATTTTAATAATTTTGTATCCAAAACACATTCAATTGATCAAAACTGGCAGTGGGAAAGAAGTTTTTTGTTTAGCTAGATTTTCCAACTCACCTGAGCGATGAGGTTCTTAGCAAAGCCCATCTGGTTGAGCAGCTGGTCATTCTCAGCGGACGTTTTAGCATAGTGGTTCACCACAGCCTTTTCCTGTAATACACAAAGAAGCATAGCCATCCTTCAGCTCACAGTGCTCAAAAAAACATGCAGGAAAACATGACGCGCCCTACACTGGTCTGCATAGAAGTGGATAAACATGAATGTCATTTGTGTCTATTGACTTCCATCCTTTGTGTATTACCTGGTTCTGCACAGTATCAGCAAGGGTGGAGGTGTGACGTGTTTTGGAATCTTTGCCTCCCACATTGTCGAGGGTGCTGCTGTATTTGTCAGTGTTGACCTCATATTCCTGCATAAGCAGTTGAAATAAAGATTTTATTATTCAATATCCAAATATTCAAATATCTGTTACACAAAT
Organism: Oncorhynchus keta; assembly: GCF_023373465.1. Taxonomy (NCBI): domain Eukaryota; kingdom Metazoa; phylum Chordata; class Actinopteri; order Salmoniformes; family Salmonidae; genus Oncorhynchus; species Oncorhynchus keta. The sequence goes on along the minus strand of NC_068430.1, from coordinate 64,763,145 downwards.
ACAAGGTTAATCATGATGCAGTAGGATAATGTAACTTAATCGGAGTCTTACATTGAGGATATTCTGCAAATCTTGGGAAAGGTCAAGCACTCTGTCCAGGTCGTCTCCCTTCCTCTTGATGTCATCCACCACCCTCTGCAATAAAAATTACTAAATTAAACTTGATTGCAAAATGTGTCTTACAATGATATTTTAAGAATATCACCAACAATTTCAGAGCTTCTTGACACACAACACAAACAGACTGACCTTCTGGGAGGTCTGCTTGGAGTTGACCTGTGATAGGTCATCGCTGGGGCTGATCTTGTTGTCGGGCAGATTTTTCAGGAAGAAGTTCAGAGATTTGCTTGTGTTCTGGAATTCCTGGTTCTTGCCTGCAGCCTCTTGCAAGAGGCCCTCTCTGAGACATAAAAACGATGATGAAAAACACTTTTGTGGTGACAAACTGAAAACAATTATTATTTTCATCTGAATGGACTATTTTGTTACCATATATTTGCAGACATGGTGTGTGTGGTCAATGTTAGCTGACAGGCAAAGTGGCCCTGGGCTCACCTCTCCTTCAGCTGGTTGTTGACGTTAGAGTAGCGGTTCTGTAGTTGTTTGACCTGGGTCCCCTGGCGATGGATGTCTGGGCAGTACTCCTGGTAGCCCTGCTGCAGGGAACTACACAGCTGCTCGCTGGTCTCCAGGTCCTGGCCCAGCTTCTTCAGTTCATCCTGAGAGCCCGCCACATCCTTACGCAGACTCTGTAGAGAACCGATATGATAAATATGTGTCCTGGTGGGGTGCTTTTAGCTCAATTAGAAGGGATGACTGATATGTGCAGTCAAATGATATAGTCATTTATTACTTCAAGTCAACTACTAGGGTATTCTCTGGTCCAATTTGTTCAAGGATACTGTAGAATCTATTTGGTTCTCTTGAGAAAGTTGAGTTGTGTCCAGAATGGCACACTAATCCAAGGCAGTGTAGGCAATGGTCCTGGTCAAAAGTAGTTAATGATATAGGGAATATGGTGCACTGGTAATGTCCCACCCACCTGGATCTCCTGGGTGCGGGCCTGAATAGCATTAGGGACATCTGGGATAGGGCCATCCTTATTCAGCTTTTCCTCAAAGCCAGAGACGATGCCATCCACTTTCTTGATCTGCTTCTCCAGGTTCAGAGATGCATTAGCCCTATAGAAGAAATGGCAAAAAAATAAAATAATAATTAACAGCAAGATTTGCTGTTTGATTCTATTTTCTGATAATATATCGATAAGACAGGTGATCGGTGATAATGTATGTTTGTAAAATGGTCGTACTTCTTGTTAAATAGGTCGGCCAGGGCTGCGATGCTATCTTGCTTGTCCTTGGCAGCTTGAAGTTTGGCTGCAAGGCCTTTGGAGATGTCCTTCTCCAACTTCGGCTGCTCCATAGCTGCCAGAGCATCTGCTGCTTTCTACAAGAGATACAACCACCATATCATTAGGATCAGTACCATCCTCACCAACAATAGCATAACTATCATCATCATCGCCGTAGACATTAGACTCATCATCATTGTCATCATCATCTTAAGAGGCACGAATCCATCAATGTCATCAATGTCAACCTATAATTATTCAGATTTAGTGAGTTTAACAGCATGAAGATATATTGTACAGTTACAATGGCTGGTAGACGTCTATCAAAAGTAGTGGAATAGGGTGCCATTTCGGTTGTCCCCTTAGACTGTGCCTGAGGCTGGTCTAATGGGTAATGGGTACGAATCCCGGCTCCACCTCTACTCTCTTTCTCCCTCCTTCTCTGTCTCCTTGCTCATTTCCACCTGTATCTGTATCTGTTAAAAACAAGACTCTCTCTCTCTCACCTCTTGATCCTTCAGCCTCTTGGCCAGGTCGGCGGTGGGGTCACTGCGGTCCAGCGGGGCCCTCAGACGGCTCAACATGCCCTGCTTGGCTTTGACCAGGTCCTCATCCAGCTTATCCAGCTGACTGGCCACGGCTTTAGCTTTGGGGTTGGACGGTGGGGCTACGTGGGGGACACAGGGCAATGATAATCTGGCCTAATCAAAAGTAGTGCACTATGTAGGCAATAGGGTGCCATTATATCTGCACCCGTAGTTAATTTCACACATTGTATATGTACACATGTCCCATAAATATACTTTGGCTTGGGGTTTACATGATGTGATGAATTGAATGTGATATCACAATGTGGTTTAGGGACAATGTTGAATCAAAAGTTGGAGAAGCCATTTCTCCTTATTTACAGTTAAGGATCCTAGCAGTAACAGGAGCAGGTCCAGAGTTATTTGGAAGGCTTTGTTTTGGGTTATTGGGATTAATGGAGCAACTTTTTCTCACCTGTGTATACGGGTTTCTCTTCGACACAACGGATTTTGTCTTTCATCGTGCCTAAATAAACAGCCCTCCTCTTCTTGATGTCGTCAAGCACATCACCATGTCTGTGCGCACACACACACACATACACAAAAAAATCGTTAGAACTGAGGCACTTTAATTCACAAAATTGACGTATTATTTTTCCATATGGTTGTCATATAATTGACATAAATTACATATTCTCCTGTTGCTTACATGTCTACGGTGGCAATGGCCTCTGGGTCAGGGGGTGGGATCAGGAAGCAGACCCCTGGAAAGGTTTTGGTTGCCCCACTGCTGGTCAATACGTTCCAGTTCTCAACGTCTGAATTCGACTTGAGGGTGAACTTGTCCCCTCGAGTGAGATCAGCCTAAAAGAACACAAAGAGAGAACTATCCTCAGAATGGATCACATGTAAATATTCATTTTCATCTTACAAACACAATGTCCAATACTGAGGTATCTAGGAACTTTAATTTACTTTAGTGAGTTCCCTAGTTACAGTAATGTTTGGTTTTGTGATGTTTACATGAGCCTACACATGAGCTTTATCAAAGATTCTACAGAGGTTTGGAACCCGCTTTGACTTCATACCGTAACCTGTGGTGGAGGCTCCAGGACAGGGTCAAAGTTAAAAGGTGAGAGGTCAGAGCAGCTGGTCATACCTTCTCAGTCTTCCAGTCACAGAGGGAATCCACGGTGGTGGACCTGGTGGGCGGGCAGCGGCGCAGCTTGAGAGGGGCAATGGTGGTGCTTCTCTTCCTCAGGTCAGCCAAGAGCTGCTCGTTACGTTGCACCGTGCTCTCCTCCGCCTGAGAGAGAGAGAGATGGAGAAAGAAAGAGAGAGAGAGAAGGAGAGAGTGGTAAAGTGAAATTGCGGAATTAGGACCACCTGCATTGCATTTCGGCATAACCCTTTTTCTTCACATTATTTACATAATGTAGTAGGGTAATGTCATGATAACATCTGATAATGTGTGAAAGAGATGCAATGTCTTTAGAAGTGAAGTGTTAACACGCACACTACCATTTATTTCCCTATTGTGGTGCAGGGAGTTAAAGCCCACAAAGTGACATTGTATAAAAAAAGGCTGGACTTGAAAAACGTTTTTGTACATGTATTTTACATTGATAATAAATGTGCAGAGGTAAAAGCATGAGTTTTATTCATTTCTGTTCAATATGAAATGCAATGTAGCATCTTTATGTTTCCTGGGTGTGTTGAAAGTTTACTGCGCAAGTTAACACCGAAGATTCAATGAGATTGGAACTGCATCCAGATGTACAATAGATAATTGTGTTCACATCCTGGCATTACCTATATTTGTATTTGTATTTGTATTTGTGTGTGTGTGTGTGTGTGTGTGTGTGTGTGTGTGTGTGTGCGTGCGTGCGTGTCGGAGAGGCTGGGAAAAAAGCAGAAGACAAATTTCCATCTAGTATGGACTAATAAACAATATCTTATTTTACCTCCAGTTGAAGAGTCATTGCTGAGCCACTCTTCCCAGTTGTGCCTTCCACTTTCTTCAGGCTAGAGTTGAGTTCACTCAGAGACTCCGATAGTGTCTCCACATCTAGTTGGTACTGAACAGGGACACAGACAGACAACACATCAGAACATGGTACCTTTTTCACATACAGTATCTTTGACCTATCCAGGTTACTGATCATGCTGCAGTTTGAATGTCTATGGTAATGTGCTTAGGGACATTTCTGCTTCAAAACCAAACAGAAGATACCCTTTCCATTCTGACAATAAAAGCAGGAATCTGAATATTATTCTAAGCTGATGTAGATACTATGAAGCCTTGTTAATGTATTCTGAGTGACATGTACCTTCTTGAAATCCTCTATGTAATCCAGATGGGTCTCTTGGCAGATGCACAGGTTGAGGAACTTCTGCCACTCATTCCGCAAAGAATCTCTCTGAGCCTGAAACAAGTATAAAGATGAAGGCATCACGTAAAGGGAAAATCTCGATATCTTTCAGGAACATTGTAAACTTGGTGGACCTAAATGTAGAAGTCTAATCTATAGAAGAGTGATTGATTCTTGATAGAAGACAATGTAAAATGCTAATCGTCTAGAAGGGGAGGTGTACATAAAGTTTTAATTGGTTATTGGCATGAACCTGTATTGTGGTGCTGGCCGGGTGCTTCAGCTCAAGGAGTCGATCACCGTCATCCTGGAGTTTGTTCACTTCGCTTTCATGGGACAGCAAGCTGTTGTTCTTGAAGTTCTGATTGAGATAAAAAAGAAAAAAAGAAATATGATGCCCCTGAACATGGCTCATTCAGTAATGGAAAACGAAATGTACATCCATGCCAGAAACCTATGAAGCAGCTCCTCAAGCAACAGTTTCATACTTTATTGTTATATTGAGTCTTATTGACATTGAGTGACATTGAGTGATTTGACCCCTAAGATGGACTCTCACCTCATACTGTCTACGGACGTCTGGAGGGTCCAACATGTGGTCGCTCCAGTCCTGTTTCAGGATTTTTGTTTGTTCGTCTCCGAGATAAGTCAGCTCCTTGTTACAGCTCTGCATGTAGTCATACAGACTGCTTAGGTAGTGGTGCCGCCATTTTGAATTGTCCTGTGGAAATAGAACAATATTATATAACAACTGTAAAGAGCCACACCAGAAAGAGAACATATGTTTCAATGACTTTTAAGTTGAAAGTGAAATCCCACCGATCCCATCAGAGGAGGCTGGTGGGAGGAGCTATAGGAATAAATGGAACGGTATCAAACACATCAAACATTTGGAAACCGCATGTTGGACTCTGTTCCATTTATTCCATTCCAGCCATTACAATGACCCCAACCTCCTATACCCCCTCCCACCAGCCTCCTCTGGATCTCACAGTACCCATATGATAACTATGACTTACCAAAATATTGTTGTATTGTTTCTTGATGGCAGCATACTCCTCCTGAAACACAAATTAATTGTTGTCATGTTCACTAGCTACAAGATGTTTCCAAACACATCCATTAAATCCATGAACCCTTGAATTCATCGTCACGGAGATGAGATAGTTGAAGGGGTTACCTTGGTGCTGGTGGAGCTGAGGCTGAGCTGAGAGCTGTAGGCCTCGATCTCCTTGTGCAGTATGTTGTGGGCGGCGATCTGCTTCTTGAGGTCAGCCATGGTGGGCCCGTACTGTTCCGTGTTCACCTCCCTCTGAGAGACAGACACGCAGAAGGGTATGGTCAGTCATGGACACAATTAGACTCAGAAGAAAACTAAAGAGGCTTTATGGTAGTATGCATTCTTATGGGGTATCTTAAATGAACATGAACTGTAGGATAACAATGTACTGTTGTGTTAGTTGTGTTGTGTACTGTTGTGTTAGCTAAGTCAGTCAGTATATAGTACAACTGAAGTAAAGTTCAGCTTGGATTGGTCAACAGAACAGTTTGTCAAGGGGATGAGCACCATGATTCTATAAGGATGTTTACAATAGGGAGGCTTGGTCTTAAGTTAGTTGCCAAAGAAGAAGAGGACACTTGATTTTACCTGTTTCTGATTGAGCACTGAAGCCCAGTCGATTCTGGGCTTCAGCTCCACATCGTTGACAGGCTCATAGATGTCCCGGTAGAAGGCACAGTCTTTCAGCCAGCGGTCATGAAGGTGACTGACACTGGAATGACCAAAAGGTTGAGGAAGGGAGGGGAAATACGTTTAGTATGTTTAGCATGAGCATGATAACAAAGAGAACTGGCAAGAGAAACACATTTGAGTAAATAAATCAGGCTGGACCCTCCCTGCATCTTCCAATGATCAAATGTCTTAAAGGGAAAGATGGATTTCTGCAAAGACTCATTTTTTTGAAGCAGCTAAAGAGCCCAAATGATATCAGCGTTCATAAGAGATACCCCACTGGGAACACTGGTTTAATCAACATAGTTTCCATATAATTTCAATGAAATTGTGTTGAACCAATGTGGAATAAACATTGAATTCACGTCTGTGCCCAGTGGGATGGGCCTAGAAGAGGTCACTCACTCGCTCTCTATCTCGCTGCCTTGGGGGTGTTTGTACTTCTTGGCCTTGTCCACATCCAGGAAGAGGTCATTCAGCAGGCCCTCAGCCTCAGACAGGTTGCTTGCCACCACTTTCTGGTGCTGGAGGGGTCGGTTTTTCTTCTCATTCTCTTCATCCTACATGGCAATGGGGGTGAAGACAGTAGGTGAGTCCAGAGAACGAATAGTGGCCAGAATTTAAGTCCATGAAAACACTATTATCTAGAGAGAAAGAAAGAGAGAGTCCGTCGGTATGTGTTCTCACCACAGCAAGTAGCTCTTCGGCCCGGAGGACATCTTTCTCCACCTGGTCGGAATTCTTTTGCATGCGTGCAATTACCAAGGCCAAGTCGTTGGCTGTGGAACTGTTTAGAGGGCAAAGGTTACAGATCTGATTTAGAAAAATAGCAAAGAAGATACAAAATGCAAAGAGGAAAGAGGCAGAGAGAGGAATGTGGAAATGGAATCTCTGTCTGAATCCTATCAATAATAAATAAAAAGGGTTTTGGACCATTTACGAGCATCTGAGTTGTTGTCCTTGACTTAAATGACCAATGAAGGTCAAGGTCCTAAACATTTAAGATGGATGCTGAGGCCATTATCCTTGTGTAAGCTATCCAATTACAAAACCTAACACGCCAAATCATTAGATATAAAACCACAGGCTAAGAATAGATAGTGACACGGACAGAGTAGATGTGTGTGAAGATGTCCTCCGTGAACTAACTTCCCTTTTTCCCTTTATCCAAGACTAACAAAAGTCCAAATGTATGACTAGGGCCAAGTCTTTGTGACTTGACCAGGAAGAACTCTGGGCCATAGCTAGAACCTATAACTAGGGCACTGAGTTCTTGATGTTCAGGAAAAACTCCTGGCCCTACATAAGACTCTTGAACTGAAACCAAGGTGAGTCCCAAAAGGCACCCTATTCCCTTCGTAGTGCAGTACTTTTGATCATGTCTCTGGTCAAATGTAGTGCACTACGCAGGGAATAGTGTGCCATTTGGGATGTACACCAATGGTCTCTAGAGAAAACGACCTGGGATCAACAGGAGGGTGAATCACTTCCCCTGCCCCACCTGAGAATTCCCAAAACGCTGTTTGTTTGTCTCTCTCAACTATTTGTTTGTCTCTCTGTCACTCCCTCTGTGTGACTGTGACGACCTGTATTGCCCTCTCTCTCTCTCTAATGGGTACTCTCCCAGGGCAGTGGTTCAAGGTAGAGCATTGATCTCCAGAGTGTTGGAAGTGTGTTGAATACTTCTCCACAGCTTTGAATCCAGGCTATTCAGATTGCCTGATAAACTGTAAAATACTGTATGTAACTGTCGTCTTACAACTTCATCTGAGTTGGGATCAATTCATTTCACCAATTCAGGTGATATACAGCGCATGTGTAGAAAATAGTCTACTACTTTAACTGTGCAGTTGAATTTGCTGAACTGACTACATTTGACCCCAACATTTTTGCCCATGTTCCTTTTAACCTAAGGAGCCATTTTGACATAAAAGTGTTGTCATCAACAGTAAAACATGTATTATGATGCAATGAGATTACATATGCTTGTACCAGCAGCATAAGATGACAGATTCAGTAATACGTAGATTTGTGTTCTCACGTCAACCTGCCCCTGTGGACCATACCAGCACTGAAGTCACTAACCTCCCCTTTAAATACCAGCAATGAAGTCACTAACCTCCCCTTTAAATACCAGCACTACAGGACTCACAAACCTCATCTTTAAACACCACTATCCCTCCAATGACAACTTCTACAGGTGATGGACCGGGTGAAATATTTAAGTGCCTTAAACACATTAAATGCAGGCCCTAGACTTTACACGAATGCCCTCCGCCACAACTAAGATAGACCTACTATACTAAAATATCTTCGCTGTCATTAAATGCTTCATCAACAGTTGTACTGTAGCACCCTTCACAGTGCTGATACAGATGTTTCAATTGTGTTTAATAACAGAGAGACAAGCCGTCTATCAATCAGACAAGGACATTCCCTTTAAATATCCCATTTGCACCACCGTGGCGAGAGGGTGAGCCAACACCCATAGGAAGTGGAGTAACCAGCTGAACAGCACAGACAGAGGCCTTATCTGCCCTGCCCTGCCCTGATCAGCAGGGCCATCATACACACAGTGACCCTGAGGCAGGGTGAAACCAGTGGCACTCCTCTCACTGAATGGTCATCATCTCCACCTTTAATCTCAGTCCAGGTGTCGTGCATGGATACTATAAGACAATCCTCCTGTTATTATAGCATCACAATGATCGAACACACCTTCCATGTATTCACGCATTTTCATTCCTATCTTTCTCACGGGAGTCTTTCCACCAGGGTTACACCCAGAGACGTACAGGTTAACGTCAGTCTCCTTTGACTCAACATGAACACCAACCATCCTGGTGCTAAGCTGCCTTTGCCGAGGTCAGGTTTGATTTTCAACCTTAGGGAGGCTCAAGTGATTCATATTTTTCTATAGGGTGACATTTGATTTATCGCTCATTTAGGCCTACAGGCTATGCTGGTGATGGTGCATTGACATAGGAGTCATAATTGTTGGATGAACATTGATAAAAAAATATGTGTCCCTATCTACCTTATCTAAGTACTGTATGTCCTACTCTTTCGTGGTAATGTAGAAATCTTGAAGCCATCATATATCCCTCCATGGGGAACATTATAATGACGTGAATAGTCACCAAATCAATGTGAATCTAATGAGTCCATTAGATAAACCATTTGATAAACGTCATCAAATTTTAGAATCTGTTTTACGTGACCTGAAAACAAACACACACACACACACACACACACAGGTGACGGAGACCCTCTACTGCTACTCCTGAGCAAAGCTGACCTAAGGCCATATAAAAACCTACAATAACATCAAGACAACCAAAGAGACAAACAACATTCCCCTTCATATCTTTACAAAGAACAAAGTTGGTCTTCTTGACTACAACAACATGCCAAAACACACAGTAAACCAGCTGTCTTCCAATCTCCATTATCCAGGAGTTAGGAATGAAATAAACAAAGGAGATTCCAGAGGATTCTATGAGAAAGAGGGCAACAACAACAAACACAGGAAATATGAAACAAATCCAAGTTTAGGGAAAAAGGAGAGGAAAGGAGGAAGGAGGTAGGGTGGAGGAGGTTGCATGACCGAGTTTGCTATTGTTCCTTAAAGACTTACGTGCTGATCTTGCTGGACCCCTTCAAGGTAGTACTGTCCTTCTTCTTGAACATCCTGGGTCTTTTGGTGAGTGGACGTTCCACTCCACGGACAGAACTCAAGTCTCTCTGGTCCCCTTACACTCTCTGTTCCTCTCTCGCTGTCACAGATAAGATACACACTCCCTGTGCGTATTTTAGTGTGTGTCCCTGTTGGTGTCAGCACTATGATTAAGCTGACTGAAAGAGTACCTGTGCCCCTCCCTGTTAACAAGTGTGTCGACTCAACACCCAGACAATCTATTTAGTTCCACAGGACCGGGCCAACCTGTTCTACACACTCCTCCTTCTCCTCACTCACCTCTCTAGTTCAACCCTCCCCGTTCATTAGTTCACTGTCACTCATTGAGGTTTTCTAAAGTCACTGTCGCTATTTTGCTAGGGAGTTAGTCTGGAGAAACATTCTGTTTCTATAAGGATCAGTGTAGAATAACATATGGGCTGTCGTGGAAATTTCCTCTATTTACCTAATCATGGGAGCAAACCACACACACACACACGTCAGAGTTAGTTATAAAAGTCCATCTTTAATTATAAGAGCTCTTATCACAATCCTGTGACTCTCAGATAAATTCAGTGTCTCCCAGTGAATCTTCTGAGAGTCCCTTTACAATGCAACTCAGTTCCTTTAATAGCAGAGACACACATAGTCAGACAGCATAGACATAATTCATCGTTCAGCTTTGTCTCCTTTGTCTCCTCCTCCTCCCAAACCCCAGAACCATAAACCAATTCCTCCATATCAACAGGCATATATCAAATTGCCATTTATATACAACCCACTCTAAATACAAACTCCTGGACAAACTCACGGAGAGGAGAGTGACCCTACAGGTCAACAAAGAGGGAGCATAGAATGATTTCACCCTCCTTTCCCCCCCATGAGAAAAGTAGGGAGTCACTGCCACACCGAAAATATATGTTTACACATGATGACCCCTTGACCTCTCCCCTCTCTGTGGCCCATGCAACTTAGTCCTGACATAGAACAGATAACTGCAACCTCACCACAGTATTATACAAATATACCATTCTGATGAGAAGTAACTTACACACATTTGATGAATATTAAACATCTTACAAATGTTACCAACACATTCTGATAATTCCACAACAGGGCTTGTGGGTAATTAGAAACGAATTAGATACTAATAAGTAGTGGAGGTACTGTAAACCAAGATGGGGGGGGGGCATAAACAAATAGAAATGTTGATAGAAATGTTGATATTGTAAAACTGGTCGGCCCGCCTGCGGTTTTATTTGGCCCCCCCAAGTTTTTAAAATGTTCATTGTTGCACATAAAAGACTAAAAACACCAGCAAATCAGCTCCAAGTGATTTTCATTTAGGAAATCTGTTCCCAAGTATTCCCACGCATAATACAGAGGCACGTGATAATCTGCAAACGTAAGAAAGGTTCGAAATTATGATGTTTTAGTCAAATATATCTGTTTGGGCTTCTTGCGGTCGATTTGCAGTTTATAAATGATTTGTAATTATGTTCTGGCCGCCCGACCATCAGCTCAAGAAAAAAACAATTGGCCCGCGGCAGATAGATGGTTTGCTGTGTGATGATCCCTGTTGTAACACAATCCATTTCCAAGTATTACATTGAATTTAAAAAGCAACAAGCATCTTTCTGAATCAAAGTTCAGAATGTTAGAATGTCTCCAACAGAGAAATGGTATTTTACACATACCATCAAAAAATTGGGTCTGTTATATACATTACCGGTACATATTCCTTACAGTGGGCTTCAACCAAGCTAAACTGTCACAAATGTGATCAGATTTCTCTATGGGGGCTTATGTCAAATTTAAGTGACCTTCCTTTAGTTTTTTACATTTTATACAAAGATTCAAAATGCATTTCATACACTGTTGGAGTAAACATGGGAAAGGTATGCTGCTTTGAAAGTTTATAAAATTGCTATCCCATTTAGGAGAAAATTATTTTCACACTTCCTAAGGAGCTCTTCTTTGTGAACGCTCATTCAGCATCGTTCCCACTCTCTTAAGCCCCACCCATCTCTTTAAGGATTCACATGTAATCACACAACCAACCGTCAGTATGGTTAACCCAACCATTATCTCAGCCAATCATGGCTATCCATGAAGGATCCCGTCTTTCTCCCCATACAGCTCAGCGCATTCTCCTTGGCTAAACTAGGCTCATCATTTAACATTTGTATTCATATTTATGGTTCTCATACAAGTTTGTAAGTGAGAGTAAAGTGAGAGTAAAGGGACTTTTCTGACCAGCATCCCATTGACCGCCAGACTAGAGAAAATCCAAAAGTAGGCAGGTTTCCATTGACTCAGGTTTATTCGACAATAGCAATTTTGCAACAACAAAAAAACGTAATGGATAAGGCAGCTGTAGGAGAAATGTTCTAAAGATAGACAATGTTTTATCTGTTTGACAGGGGCGGATTTGTCTTTTTTTATTGCGACAACTAGTGATGGAAATAGTGTTTTTTGAATAAATGATAATTGCGGAATCATTTTGAAGGTACTAGTTGGGAGGGCATACAGGCTGTCAACAATTTATTAATGCTGTTTTTTGCTGCCACATCCCCTTCATTGTTCCGTTACTCATGCCATACCGCGAAAGGACAGTCAGATTTGTTTATTTATTGTTGATAGATTATTTACCCCATTTCTTTTGACGGCCGTTTGATTTTTGTTTAATCTGCCTAGTTTGCCTTGATTATTTGATTTAGTTAACTATTATTTACTGAACTTTTGATTTATTGAATGTTTGATTTTCCTTAGATTTTATCTAAACAGTTTTAAAATGTTATACTGAAAAAATATAAATGTAACATGTAAAAATTTCAACGCTTTTATTGAGTTACAGTTCATATAAGGTAATCAGTCAATTAATTAGGCCCTAATCTATGGATTTCCCATGACTGGGCAGAGGCGCAGCCATGGGTGGGCCTGGGAAGGCATAAGCCCACCCACTGGGAAGCCAAGCCCAGCGAATCAGAATGATTCTTTCCCCCAAAAGGAATTTATTACAGACAGAAAGACTCCCCAGTTTCATCAGCTGTCCGGGTGGCTGGTCTCATACAATCCGCAGGTAAAGAAGCTGGATGTGAAGGTCCTGGGCTGGCGTGGTTACTCGTGGTCTGCGGTTGTGAGGCCGGTTGTACTTACTGCCAAATTCTCAAAAACAACATTGGAGGCGGCTTATGGTAGAAAAATGTACATTCAATTCTCTGGCAACAGCTCTGGTGGACATACCTGCAATCAGCATGCAAATTACACACTCCCTCAAAAACATCTGTGGCATTGTGTTGTGTGACAAAACTGCACATTTTAAAGTGGCCTTTTGTCCCCAGCACAAGGTGCACCTGTGTAATGATCAAGCTGTTTAATCAGCTTCTTGATATGCCACACCTATCAGATGGATGAATTATCTTGGCAAAGGAGAAATACTCACAAACAGGGATGTTAACAAATTTGAGCACAACATTTGAGAAAAATAAGCTGGTAGTCAGCATGGAACATTTCTGGGATATTTTATTTTAACTCATTAAACATGGGACCAACACTTTACATGTTGCGTTTATATTTTTGTAAAGTATCGACTTATGTACAACCAAATAAAATTACTTTACTCATGTCATAAACAGCAACTGGGACCATTAAGGAATGATTTGCCTATAGCCTGGTTGAACTAGACTGAACATTGTGCTGACCATTGTTTTACCTGATGTCACATGTTCAGTTCGGTTTAACCAGGCTATTATTTGCCTATTAATTGATTATAACCGGCACTGTTTTTGCTAATTCAGGTGTAACCTGAGGTGTTTTGGTAATGCCCTCAACATTAGCCTTCCTCAAGAATAGCCATGAGGGGAAAATATTGCTGCTTTTATCAATGGACAGGGTTGTCAATTTCCTTTTATGGATGCCATACCACATCTCACATGACCTTGTCATAACCGTTAGGAAAACTCTGTTGTCACGCCGTCATACCGTGTAGGTGTTTGGGTGGAGTACAAGGAACACAAGAGATGGGTGAAACTTGGAGGAACTGCCAACCTCAAGGTTCCTATGGCAACACTTTTGCAGTAAGAGTGCATGGGAAAACAATAAACAGAGGTGTGTGTGTGATTGTGTATACAGGGGTGTAATTTAGCGATGGTGTAATACATGTAGCCTAATACGGGGGTGTGCCATGAACTAATTTAACGCACAGTAGGATAGTGATTAGCCATTTTATATAGACGTACATAACCCTGTATAGATGTATACAGTAGAAGGAAAGTGATTCACCAAACAGTACATCATAATACTGATGATGACTCCTGATCGTGAGCTAGTATCAAACACACAAAATGACCCATACCACGAGGTTAGAATGCATTTCATGGTGTCTGAAGTGTGCATGGTCCAAGGCACATACCGGCTTGTGATGAGAGTCCAGCTGTTGGTTACCGATAAGGGATCAAGGAAAAATCGTTAGGTGGTGGGAGGAGGCTGATTAGCTTTGAAAGTTGTTCACATGTAGCACCTGTACACCTGCCTGGGACAAAAACACACACCCAACACAGGCATCTCATGCTGCTCACACACCCACACCCACACCTGACACAAGAGCCTATGATCATGAAACTACACTAATAGGCTTCTGTAGGAGTGACAAAAGCACTTCTATAAAACTGGGTGGTTCAAGCCCCAAATGCTGATTGGCTGACAGCCGTGGTATATCAGACCGTATACAACGAGTATGACAAAACATTTACTGCTCTAATTAAGTTGGTAACCAATTTATAGCAATAAGGCACCTCGGGGGTTTGTGGTTTATGGCCGATATACCACGGCTTGTATCCAATTGTATCCAGGCACTCCGTGATGTGCCTAACAGCCTTATTCCGTGGTATATCGGCCATAAAACACACCCCCTCGTGCAGTATTAATGATAAAAACAGCAGCCTTATAAAGTCTGTGTGATTGAGGTTGTCAATTGAATCTAAGCTACAGTATAAAGTAGGTATCAGTCAAACTAAAAAGTGAGTGAAAATGACAAAAAGACAAGATATAACATCTTGAAACGTTCAAGAGAAGTTAGGCATGAGTGAAAAAAGGACAAACTCTGGTCATGTTTGCCGCAAATGTCTCGTTTTTTAAAATTAGAAGCCAGAAAACGATCCATTTCATCATCCATTTCACAATTTTCTCTTTCAATACTCCACTTCAGTTTCAAATCATGTTTACAGAATTCATTTTTCAGGCATCTTGGGTGATGATGCGTGAATCCATTCCAACACGCATCATCACCCAAATCCTGTTTATTAATACATGACAACATTGAGAAACTAAAAAAATGAATTGAAATTTAAAAAAGTACAAGACTTATATAACCCCGAATTAAAGAGAAAACAAAGAGTTAGATTGAAGAGAGGACAGAAGGTAAATTGACAACCTGTAGAACACGGTTTGTCATCATAGACAAATGCAAATAGGAGGTCCATTGAATAGCGAAAGGCTCTTGATTACAGAACTGGCTTTGGTACTGGAAAAGCGGAAGAGGTGTTAGCCACTCAAAAAGGGTGCCGCTCCCTCCCATTTAAAACCTGTTGGAATAGGAGCCAACTGATACAATGAAGTAGTGTGTACTAAAACAATATTTCTAGACATACTAGGGTTGCTTTGGACAGAAGTTCATGAACGCTGCCTCCTAGACTTTCGGGGGGTGAGGCCAAACTGAATCCTAAGCAGTCCCCTTTGACCTCAAAGGTCATTCTGTCTTTTGTCACGCACAGAACTTACATAAAATGTTTTAAAAAGTCATGTCATTAGAGAATATAAACACGTTATAGAGTCCTTTCCTGGACCGAATATAAAGTTATTGGCCACTGAACCCCATTGTTGTATAAGGAAATTAACAGGACCATTTCAATCCTGAGGTCTAGTCGTTAACTGTCAACCATGCAGAGATGTATTGGTGCCACAACGGCGTGCAGGACAAGACAGGCGGATATATTATTCTCTATATTAAGAACTTGTCTCACAATCTAGATATTACAGTCATAAGACAGTTGAGGCAATACAGAGGTGACAGAATTTAGACAGTATGAATGAACGAAATGAACGTGTTATGAGACATCACGGCTTGGTCGCGGATTTACCCTGTGTGCCTGCATTTATACAGTTTGTCCTTTTTGATAGTGATTGATACAACACTTCCTCTCCCTCCCTCCTGTATACTGACATCGAGACTGAGTACATCAAGGCGCTTTTAAGAGTAAAAAAAAGAAAAGTCAATTGGGTTTGTTTCCCTCTGTAAAGTGTGTTGGGGGTTGTTGAAGGGAACAAACACAAGGCCTGGAAACCTCTAGAACATGGAAGTCTCAAACTGGTAGCTTTCAAAATGGCGCTCTATACCCTATGCAGTCCACTACTTTTGACCAAGTTGTCTACTACACAAGGGAACAGGGTACCATTTCCAGACACAGACATTATTTCCACAGTTCAGGTGGAGAAAGTTTTCTAGAAACCCACTCAGCCCGTTTACCAATATCATGGGGGCCCATGGCTGCTTCCAACCTGAAGACCTCACCGAAGCCTGGGACTCGATTTAGCTGCCGAAGCCGAAGATGCCCTTGATGTAGCCGGTCAGGCCGCCCTTGCCCTTCTGCTCCACCTTGTCTTCGAGGGGTGGGAAGGCCACATGGTTGAGAGCCAGGTCAAAGAAGAGGGGCTTACAGGGGATGGGCTGGAAGTCAGGGGGGAACTGGACCAGGTTGGGCTGCTTCCCCACCAGGGTGGGGTCCAGGTGGAAGGTATCCAGACGTTCACAGAGAGGCTGGATGGATGGAGGGGGGGGGTAAACAAATTAGAGAGAGCAGGGACTGGTAAATGTAAATGACTAGAACCATAAGGTTTGGCTCGTCTGTCAGCTCGCAGAAAACATACGCTGTGGTTCCAATGCAAAGCAGAGGTCATTTTTCATGAACCAGCACCAGGTTCAGTAGTGAACAACCGTAATACCTGCCATGTCGACATACACTGCTCATGATAGCAGCAGCATTACATTTCAATGATAGATTTAAGAGTGAAACCCGACCCTGTGTGGGATTACACAATGACATATAGTACCTCTGGCAGAGGCCTCCTGATATCGGTCACCCATCACCCAAACATTGTCGTTCTTCCTTGTCAGTCTGCTCGGCAGCATTCCAGCCCTGTCCTGTATTGACTGAGGCAGGTCAGGGAGTATTCTTTCCCCGCAGGCTGGCCCACATAAGGCAATGATCCGTGGTAGGCACACTCCTATTCCCAACACCACTTCCTCTCACTACTGCACAACTAACATACTACACTTTTCATTTACTCCACCATTATCTGAAAGTAGTCTAGAAAATGGCAAGGCTGGAACTTGGGAGGTACCGAGGAGTCAGTTAACACAGAACTAATTGGTGAGCTGCTCGATTAAAGATCTGGCTCAATGTTAAGAGATCAATAAAAGCTAGAACAAGGAGCGGAACGAGGAGCTCCACACTCTCTTTGCAAGTTACGACTGAATGTCCCCTCCCGAAACTCAAAAGACGCCAACACCTGCGAAATGGTGATCTGTTCAAATAACCAGTGATAAAAAACCCAAACACTCTAATTACAGGCAGAATCTTTCCACGAGAGGTTAGAGTTAGGGCTAAGCACATTGGGGGTGGTTAGCTGTGAGACTTTGTTTTTAATGTGGGAGGCTAACTTTGTTCGTTCTTACCGTGTTGTCTTTCACCTTCTGCTGAGAGGGTGCTTCAGGAGCATCCTCCGTGTCTAAAATACAAACACACACCCTCAGCTTCACAACACAGGCAAAATAAACCAGAGACCTCAGCTCTTATAAAACGCACACCAGTCAGGTTACAACAATGACAAGTCAAGCAGAAAAGTCAAATACAAAGTTGGTGAACCCAGGTAAGGTTATTACCCTATAGAAACAAAATGGCTGCCATTGCAAGTCAGGTACCCACCTAAGATGGCCGCCGCCTGAAGCGAGTATTTCTCAGCGTTGACCTCTGTGATCAGCTCCTGCACATCAGGCAGATCCTTTAGGCAAGGGAGACAGATACATTAGGCAAAGACACTTTTAGACAGTCCCACAGTAGAGGTACCTGCCAAAATAATGGAAACACTTGAATAAATGAGGGATACAAAGTATATTGAAAGCGGGTGTACAGAGTTAATTATTCTTAGGGTCATGTATAAAAATACTGGGAAGGTCATTATTTTGGCTATCATGACTATGCCCCCCATAGGATGACAATGGCCCCATCCAAGTGGCACGAGTGGTTACTGAATGGTTCTATGAAAACGATGTAAACCATGCGTCATGGCCGTCACCAGATCTCAACCCAGTTGAACACGTATGGGAGTTTCTGGAGCGGCACCTGAGACAGCGTTTTCCCACCACCATCAATAAAACACCAAATGATGGAATTTCATGGAAGAACGGTGTCACATCCTTCCAATAGAGATCCAGACACTTGCAGAATCGATGCCATGCATAGGTGCATTGGAGCTGTTGTGACTCTAATATTAAGACACTATGTTGGCGTTTCCTTTATTTTGGCAGTTACCTGTATGTTAAAAATTTAAGTTTCCATACTGGCCACAGTCAGGGGGTCACCGGTTATAGGTCAGGGGTCAGTATCTGTTACCTTGAGGCTGTTGTTGAGGCTCTTAGCCTTGGACTGGACCTCCTTGGCGTACTTCAGGACCCGCTCATACAGGACCAGAGCCTCGCTCCACTTCTTCACCAGCACGTACGACTGGGCTATGAAGAAACACCTGGGGGAGAGAGAGGGGGATGTTAGTGACTGTGTATGTTTCTGTTCTGGCAGAGGCGGCTCAGAAACACTTGAACAGCAGGGGTTATGCCAGCAACTGTGCGTGCGTGTATGTATGCATGTAAATTTGCGCCATTTCTTTACTAGAGTATACATCAAGGCTATGAAGAAACACCTGTGGGAGTGTGTGTGTGTGAGTCCTCCGTGGTGTGAGCTCTGACCTGTAGGCCTTGTAGACCAGCATCTTGAGGGCCACCTCCTTCTGGAAGGTGTGATCTTCCTCCAGCCCCTGCAGGGTGGACAGCTCAGCCAGACTCTGTAGAAACAGTCATGAGGCAACATCAACAAGGATAAGCTGACTCACTGGTAGAGGCTTAACCATAGAAATAGAGTGAGTCAGAAAGAAACATCCTATTTCTACGGGCTTAACATTAGGGTTGAATGGCGGACATTCCTGCAGTCAGTATGCCAATTGTGCGCTCCCTCAAAACCTGAGACATCTGTGGCATTGTGTCACGTGACAAAACTGCTCATTTTAAAGTGGCTTTTATTGTCCCCAGAACAAGGTGTACCTGTATAATGATCATGCTGTTTAATCAGCTTCTTGATCTGCACACCTGTTGGGTGAATGGATTATCTTGGCAAAGGAGAAATGCTCACTAATAGGGATGTAAGCAAACTTGTCCTAAAAATTTGAGAGAAATAAGCTTTGTGCCTGTGGAACATTTCTGGGATCTTTTATTTCAGCTCATGAAACCAACACTTTCCGTGTTGCGTTTATATTTTTGTTCAGTATAGTTCTTGGACTTGATCCTGGGTATGCTGAGTAAATAGAGTGGTTTGGGTGTTTTGTGGTTATGAAGCAGGAAAATATCAAACCATTCAGTTTCACTATCAATTACTGTAACATTATGAGATAACAAGGACACAGACATTGGGAATGTGCCAGAGATGACAATGTAATGTGACATGGTGTTGTGTTATCAAAGGTGTATTCATTAGTGCGCACAACAGCAAAACATTTTAACAGAAAAATAAAAACAGTTTATTGGACAACCTCAGGTAGCATCGCCCTGTTTTACTCAGGTGTCTTCCATTTCATGGCTACTGTACATGACCCAGGTGTGTGTTTGTACCTGGAGGATGATGTCGTATAGGCGGATGAGGTCCTGGGGGCGAGGGCCCCGTTTGTTCTCGTCCGTCTGCGGCTCCTTCAGCTTGGCCTGCAGCATGTGGGCCATGCTCTCGTTCCTCTTCACCACCGTCCACAGCTTGATGTAGGTCAGGTAGCTATGGGGAGGGGAACAAACACAGGTCAAAGACTGATTCCATGTACAGATAGGCTCTTAATTCATATTTGCTTGCATTTCTCAAATCAAAATGCATCGGAGAAGACAGTCTGAGGAGAGGGACCTCGGACCTTCTCCTCTAATACGGTTGAGGATGCGGGGAGGAGATAGGGGTCACCATGCGTCTTGCATCCTCTGACAAATGTCAGACAGACAGAATGACCTCTCTTACCTGTGCAGGAACTGCAGGTTGGACACCTTGCCACTGGCTTCATCAGATCTCTCTCGCTGCTTCTGCAGAGGAACAGTCAGGGAGCATTTACCCATAAACAGATCGGGTCAAGGACTGTACCAGACTTTGTCACTACTACTCACGTTACTGTTTATCCTATGAACTTCACTACGTCAGGTCCGTAAAGCCAAGTATCAACGTGAACCCCGGTCAGTTCGTAACCCTAACTGTCATGTCTAACTTTTTCAGTGTCAGTCAGTCAGTCAGTCATACTTACCGCTTCAGTCTTCAGCTCCTCTCTCACAGCCTGGATGGTGTCTCTGCACTCGGCTAGTAGGGTCTCGTACAGACGTTCCTTGGTCTCCTCATTGGCTGCCTGTGGGTGACAAATGGTGATCCAGTATGAATATGACACAGAATATGAATTCATTATTCCATAGATACCTCCCCTGACCTTCTCCTCCAATGGGTATTGAGAAGGACATGAGGATAGAGGACACGAGGCATAAGCAAGAGAGACCTTCCCTATGCCTGTGGGTACTGATGCTGGGTTATGGGATTCGTATTTCTTTGTGCGATAATATGAAACAGTATGAAACAAAACAGCTGAAATACCATTGAAAATAGCTACGGCTGCATTTTACTCAAACGTTTTCATACTTGAAATGGTTGCCTGAAATGGAGCCTTGCTTACAGTACGAATCAGATTAAATCATGCAAATGTAAATATTAGCGTAAAAGCTCAAGTAGGTCTTGGCTAAGGCTGTGACTGGGAGAGACAAACGTACGCAGCAGAGCAGGTTGCTGTAGACATTCCTGTAAAAGGTAAATTCCTAGAGTTACTGTAGCTCGGGACTGATGTCAAAGAGAAGCCTGGTTGTTCATGACACCAAGATGTAACACAGGCTTATTGTGTACATTACAGTAGGCTAACTTGTAGGTTTGGGAGGCAGCCAAGTGTTGTGATTTATATTGTTTATGAAAAATGTCAGTCATTTGAGAAGATGAGGGAGTCAGAAATATTACAGTATCGTCAATGACTCATATGTCCTAGTTAGAACGTCCTAGCAGTGGCCATATTAAATAAAAAATGGCTAATAAAATATGTTTGTTATATATTCCCCTGCTGACAAATCCATCCTATCTTAAATTATTTTGCCGCATCTTATCTTCTGACGAACTGGTGTACATGCTTGTGAGACAAAGTAAATCTGAGGATTCGCCAGGGACTTCTCTTTAGTTGACAAAAACACTTAAGCAATCATTAAAGCGCTAAAACATGGTGGGGAATGATTTGGGAGCGTTCCACTTTAAAAAGTGGCAGAATTGTCCTTTAAAAAAAAAAAAAAAAACTCAAATGCATAATCTCCAGCACCATACCAGTGTCTACATACTTGAAAACGGCACATTTATATGATCTGTGGTTAAAAATATAAAAACGTCCTAAAGAAAATGTTTATCATTAAGCACGTTTCCATCCAGAAATGCGAGTAAAATAATGTATATAAAATTTGTAAAAATCACAACAGCTGTGATGGAAACCGATGGTTACAGTACAATTTTATAAATGCCGAAAGACAAAGTTCATTCGACATGGTGGAATATTTGTGTTTTTTAAGATGAATTATTCGAGAAATGGTGGTGGAAACTCCTTATAGCACAAATAGACATTATAATCATATTGGAGTCGTCCTCCCACTACAACTCCGGGAAACAATGCAGTTTAGTAGGCTAGGCTACAAATGAAATCATTTATGATGAACTTCACAGGGTGGTGAAAGTGCACGGTGATCTTGATGCTCCTTTCCAATAAATATCGAGGGTCTTATTCTGGTGACATGCTGATCGATGCTTGACTGCCGTTTGACAATAAAAGATATTCCTCGCTCTTAATAGCGGCATTATGTTAAGTAGCCTACCCGCACTGTTAGGCTTTGGCGGTATTCGAATAGCATTTAAAAAGAATAATAAGCAAACCAAATGTATAGTTGGAGCCCTTAGCTGGATATCATTTGACACATCTTAGATTTCGTTATAAACAGTGGCTTAGCACGCACCCACATTGTTTAAATGTTTTTTATGTACGAGGGTGCATGCTACGCCAATGCTTATAATAATAACTACATATTGAATACGTGCCAAATAAATGATATCCAGCTACGGGCTTCAGCTATGCATTTGGTTTGCCAACTTGACATCTAGTGGCGAGAAGTCAAGATCAAGCTTCTTGGTTACAGCAGAGACATTTAAATCCTTTCCATGATCAAGATCTCGGTTGCCTAAATTGTTGTGTGTGCAAAAAATGTATAACTACTTAAAACATTATATATCACCCCTTGTGTGCACTTGCGTGAAGACCGTATACCCCAGTATGGTACAGAAACAGTAGGACTGTTTGTTGTGGAAATCTGGATAACGCCCAGCCCTACGCACTGTATCTGACCAGAGTAGGGACATTTGCTATTTAACGCAACAGTTTGTGACAAAACTATGGAGTTGAAAACGCGTTGGAAACACATTGAAAAGTATTTTTTTTAAGTACATGAACTTTTAGTACATTGTGTGCACTACGTCATCACACACTGATTTTTGAAAGTCAGTTTTGTGGATTTTGGAATATCCGCATCAAAATCTGTCACCAATTGGATGGAAACCTATCTTGTGACATCACAAGTTAGGATAAAAAAAATATATATACATTTAAAACCTGCAACGAGTTTCTAGCCAGAGAGATGGTATTTTCTTGCTCCCCACATCACTAATCTGTGTTTGAAAATCAGTGTTTGAAAATGAAACGTTTGATAATGTTAAGACGTTCTACCCAATGACATTATATATTGTTCGACAAAACGTAGAAATGCACCATTTTCACATATGTAAACAACGGTATTGTGCTGGAGATAATGAAAATGAGGCTGAACATTTATGAGAGTTGCCCTTTAACACAAATTGGTTTTGGGCAGACTATGAAGTAACATTCACTCCTACCCATGCAGCATGTGGGGAGGGTGTATTGTGGTGAGACATTCACTCGTGCCACCACCCTGGCAACGCCTAGCCCCTAACAGGACTGGGAGAACCAGTCTGGTATCTTCTGTGCTTTTCATAGAGGGAGAGAAAGAAGGAGGGATGGTGCATCCCTCTTCAGTATGTCCCCTAGGGATTGTGCATGGCCTTAAATGGCAGTTCCGTTGGAATGGTTGAGGGATCCCACGCGAAACCCAGATGACAAAAAAAAAAAAACATGATTTGGGGGATTTTTACTAAATGTAATCCACAGAAGTCCTATGGATGAATGATTGTTGACAGACAAATGTGAAATATAAAATGTGAAATAATTAAAATTGCCATATTGACCTTACCTAGGCCTCCTTTTAAGATTCCATAAAGTTTCATTTATGAGGTACAAAGCAAAAATGTACGTCAAATGAAGCTTTATGGCTTGCTCTGTAATAAGAGTAGTATTTTAATGGTCATACCTTTATGAATATTGAAATATATATAAACATGAATATTGAAATGTTTTGATTTTCTATATAATTGTTGAACATAATATACTCTACAGGCATACCAGAGTTCCAGAGTGGGAACTCTGCTTCTTTTAGAGTTCGTAAGCATACCCAACAAAGTGAATGTGAAAATGGATTCAAAATGATCATGTTCTACTGGTGATTTGCAGGATGTACAACGACACAAGTAAAAGGAGGGTTGTGATTGGTATAGCAGACATAACCAATCGCTCTGTATAAAAATGGGCCATAACTTTAGACAACTGAGGTAGATACAGGGGAGTGTAGAAGTAGAGGCAGCCATAGGGGGAAAGGTATTATGGTCCAACTGTTTCTGAACCCTTGTGTTCCCCACATCAAATGGTACCTTCCATAAACGTAACAGAATCATTGACTGACATATCAATTAAGGACTGAAGTGCATAAACTGTTAGCCCTCAACTCAAAAAGCACATTTGGATACAGACGGTTGAGGACAGGTATGAGGGGAATTTCTGACCAGACCCAAATTCAGCCTTACTTCAAAAGTGTAAGCAAAATTACATGTAATGCTCTGCTACATCTAACACAAACGATAATCCCACTCCCAAACTGATAACCATTTAGCTCCGATGCTAGTCTGTCCATAGAGACTAGGGCTGATGGGTGTAGCCATGTGAGTGTGTGGCTTGCTATGCAGAGAATGCAGTTTGACAGCACGAGTGGCAGCATGCCAGAGCCTAGTGCAGGTGGGTGTGACGGGTGTGGCCGTAGGGATGGAGAGGTAGGCCTACAGGAAGCCCAACAGGGAAGGTAAGAAGATTCTGACAATAGACACATGTCAGAGAGCTGTAGTGGAGCGAACGCCACCTACTGAGACCCAAGGTGAACTACATGTGAGGATTGCCACCGTTGGACTCCTGACCTGCCTTGAGGATACCCTCTCCCTACAGGCTGGTTGATAACAGCTCGATACCGCTAGAGAAACCCAGCACTGGCTAGGCTGCACCACTAAACCCCTGTTCACTGGCCCCCTAGTTCACCAACAGTTAGGACAAGTGGGACAGATTCTTTACTTGTCTGAAAGCTCAAGTTATTTGCCCCCCAAATAAAAAGCCTGTACCACCATAGGCCAAAATAGGTGACTGATATGCATGTTGTAAGAAGCAAAGAAACACTTTCAAAGAAGATAGTTGGTTTATTCAGGGTTCATACACATTCTGACAGATGTCAGAATTACCTGGCCAATATTGAATAGAGCGGAAACCGCAGCTTTCCAACAGTGTCAGATTTACGTCTCAGCTCCCAAAGAGACGGCTTTTGCAACCGGTGTATGCAGCATTGGTGTATTAACTCAGCCGCTCAACAACTACGCAGTTGATGAACGCTCACAAGGCCATGTAACAAGTTATTCACCAGGGCGCTGGTGGAAGGTTTGGGACATGACACTAACACATGCTAATAGCTAAATAGTTAACTACCAAGACGACTATACAATATGTTTTAAACTGGACATCTGGTTAGTCTGTCGTCTCTCATTATTTTAAAAGGCTACCTGCTGCTGTTGCAATGTCTCTCTCGGGCAACAGCCCACTGGCACAGGTAATGTACACATCTGATGACAGTACAAACCCTGTGTGCTGGAACAAACAAATATGCACAGGGTGATCTCAAAAGTGGAGCTTGCAACCGCAGGTGATTGAAAGACTGCTCATGCCTGTCAATGCAATAATTATACTCCGATGTGCTCTGCAGAGATTGGGAAAGACCTACTTCTAACCCGAGTAATTGTTCGATATTTTGATGTGTGAATTATTTATTTGTCTAGTCAGACAACTTAAATCTATATTCTGCTTGTCCGACTTTTTGTTGTTGGTTGTCCCGGACAAGCGTTAATGTCAAGCCCTGCTTTTAACACCATCATTCTGACCTGTCCCGTACTGTGCCGGCTCTGACATTTTCTTTTCACAGTTCTAGCAACTGCGGAGGATGCGAAACCCAGGCCAGCCCAGTCAAGTTCTGCTTGGCTCAGTACCGTGAAAACATGACTAGTCCCCTGGTAGGGTCACTGACCTGGGCGATGGCGGCCTCGTTGTCTCCCAGGCCCAGCAGGAAGATGCGGGCCTTGTCGATCTTGACGGGCACCGTTCGGCCTCGCCACTCCACCTCGCTCATGGTGGCTGCCTGCTTGGCTCTCGTCTGTGTGATCAGGGCCTGGAACAATACCACAACCATTCAACAGTATGCAACATAAGACAGGTCTGTTCCAACATCCACACTAGCCTACTACTGAAAAAGATAGAACACAGACCCAATACATTGCCAATGGAACAAAGGGATTTTCTCTACACTAAAGAGTAAAACATAGATTTATGGCCATACTCTCCAGTAGTAAAGTAGTTGTTACTATGTGTTTTACAGTGAGAGGGACCACACACACTGACCTCTAGTTTCTCAGCCATCATGCCTCCTCCTCCTCCTGCACTGAGCCTCATCTGCATCAGCTCATTCATGGCGTTCTGGTCACCTGGGGTCAGAAGGGAGTAGGATTGTTCACTACCAGTCAACTGAACGGGAACGGGTTGTGTGTGGGTGCGTGTTCGGTGCGAGGGTGAGGGTGTGGGAAAGAGAAGCTGTAGAACGCACAGATGTGTGCATGTGTGAATGCTTATGAAAAGTGCAATCCACTGTCAATGTGAGCGACGGGCTGTGTGTGTCGCCTACCGATGTTGTAAGCACAGTAGCGGATGTTGGGCGAGATCTCCTCCACACGCTGGTGATACAGCACTGCCAGCTCCTCAGTAAAGGCACTGGCCAGCTTCTCATAGATTGTCCTGAGGGGGGTTACAATACAGTTACATGGAATTTTCTATAGTTCACAAGTAGCAAGGTGGTGGTCCGGGAATACAGCTGTATGCTGAATGCGTTTGGATATGTTAAGCATACGCCTACACTTAGGTGCTGCTCGTTAACATCAGACAACTTGACATCTGTCAACAAACAATGTAGCCTTAAAGCCTCATTTGCCCCATGTGAAATGACGATCGTAATACTCTCCATCAAAAGCTCAGCAAACAAAAGTGGCCACACTTTAGGCATTTCGGTAGTAGAGTGGGGTCAGACTCACTTGCACTTGTTGAAGGCCTCCGTGGCAGCCTTCCACTCCTGCAGCTCAAAGCGCACCATGCCACTCAGGTAGGAGGTGTAGGCCTGCAGACAAGTTGCATTCATTATTATTAATTCAGAGGTCATCAGCAGCTATTTCTGGCTGGGTTAGAAAGACAGAAGTGAAGTGCCCTTTCCTCCAGGACATGCCCAGCTGCCATGGACTCACCCAGCTGCCATAATGTTGGTTCCTCAACTGATAAATATCTGTCTTCAAATATTAGTTTCAGTTAAATTGTTACTTCACTTCAACAGCATTTGAACCCCATGTTGAAATAAATGAAGGTGAAACAATAGGGAAAGTCACGGACTCTCCAGGTCAGGGAATTACTCTACCTGTGCTTCCAGTTTGGTCTTGGCATCCACACGAGGGCTCTCACACAGCTTCTCCAGCCTCTCTCCGTGTTTGGCGGCCTTCCGCAGGCGGGACAGCAGGTGGAAGCGCTTGCGGGGCTCTGTGTTGGCCTCCTGCTTCAGCTGCATGGCATAGCTCCACGCCCTCTCAGCCTCCATCAGTACCAGCAGTAGATACCTAAAAGGGGAATGGAATTTGTTGTATTCAAGGGACTTGGGCCAACTTGTGCGGGCCGCTATTTTGTTGCCTCTCTGGGCACTCCATGCATGATGAGTATTTTGATTGTAGTTCTAGAACAGAATGATGGTTGCTGGCAGGTATCATGCATTAAGTATTTGGATTGTAAATACAGTTGTACTTTAATACTGTTGTAAGAATGGGATCGGGTACTATTACCTGTTGTCATTGTACCGGTTGTCAGAAAGCATCTCGACAGTCACTTTCTTCCCAGTGAACTTGTGCCTGTTGCCGCACTTGAAGCCCAGGGTCTTGCGCAGACGACGCAAGCGCCGTGAGCAGTATCCCCTAGGACAGAGAGAAAGACATGGATGATTTTTAGTGTGAAACTATGAGCCAACCATAAGGTATGATCTGGTTGTCAAACACCCATTCACTGCCATAGTCCAGTCCTCCATCTCACCTGTATCTTTGATAATCCCCGTGTCGCAAGCCATGTTGTTGCTGGGAATCCTTGATGATCTGGAGAACTGCAAGTATGCGTTAAGGGCCAGTCTACTACATTCACACTGGAACCTAAAGTTAGCTACATACACAGTGAAGAATTAGAAAAGCCACAGTAGCTATACTTCAGCAGTGGATTTGAATTATGTGATGGATGTAGCAAGTTGACAATGTTAATTTACTTAAATACACATGATTGTAGCAATATTCTAATGACATCTGTAAACCGCTTTTCTAATGACACTTAGCGCTAGCCTTCTGACATTACGTTAGCAGACGAAACGTTAGTTATGGAAGCCCACCTCGACCAAAACATACTGGTGTCGCTAAATCAAATATTGGTCCCGTGTCAGCTGTATAGCTTTAGAAAGGATACTCTCTAGTCCTATTCCATCTTCCGTTGCATTTTCTTTATTCTCGTCCATAGGTAATATTTTCCCTTCATTTTGCTTGTCGGAGGCCATTTTTCTACTTGTAGCACACGTATAAACAGACCCGAAAAAATGCACCGGAAGTAGACTCATGCGACAACGTTTTAATACACATGACACGCAACAATAGCGAAATACACGATTCAAAACAGTCCAATAACGCTTATAACATTCAACAAAAATATAAACGTAACAGTGTTAGTCCCATGTTTCATGAGCTAAAACAAACGATCCCAGAAATGTTCCATACGCACAAAAAGCTAATTTCTCTCAAATGTTTTGCACACATTCGTTTACATCCCTGTCAGTGAGCATTTTCTAATTTGCCAAGATAAAGCGTACACCACATCTTCTTCTTCTGAGTGTAACGGCGGGTGGCTTCCGATATGCTGCATTATCGCCTCCAACTGGACGATAATATAAATACATGATACTTTGTAAAACAAAAAAAACATCCTTCACACGAATCCTAGACTCATTAAAACCCCAAGACGCCATTCCACTACCCTATCAACTCCTGTACCATGCCAACAGCCTGGGAGGACGGAACACCACCACTCAACACACCCTGTAACTCTTCTGAAGTAATATATATATATTCTAAAGTCAAATACTTCTCTGCAGCTGCCACCACATCTATTTTCTGGTGATGTTGCTTCAATATGTCCACATAATTTTCCACCCTTATGATGCCATCTATTTTGTGAAGGACACCCGTGCTTCACGGTTGGGATGGTGTTCTTCGGCTTGCAAGCATCCCCCATTTTCCTCCAAACATAACGATGTTCATTATTGCCAAACAGTTCTATTTTTGTTTCATCAGACCAGAGGACATTTCTACAAAAAGTACAATATTTGCCCTCATGTGCAGTTGCAAACCGTAGTCTGGCTTTTTTATGGTGGTTTGTAGCAGTGGTTTCGTCCCTGTTGAGTGGCCTTTCAGGTATGATATAGGTATAGGACTCATTTTACTGTGGATATAGATACTTTTGTACCTGTTTCCTCCAGCATCTTCAAACGGTCCTTTGCTGTTGTTCTGGGATTGATTTGTATTTTTCACACCAAAGTACATTCATCTCTAGGAGACAGAACACGTCTCCTTCCTGAGCGGTACGACGGCTGCGTGGTCCCATGGTGTTTATACTTGCGTACTTTTGTTTGTACAGATGAATGTGGTACCTTCAGGCGTTTGGAAATTGCTCCCAAGGATGAACCAAACTTGTGGTTTACCATTTTTTTCTAACGTCTTGGCTGATTTCTTTTGATTTTCCCATGATGTCAAGCAAAGAGGCACTGAGTTTGAAAGTAGGCCTTGAAATACATCCACAGGTACACCTCCAAATGACTCAAATGATGTCAGAAGCTTCTAAAGCCATGACATAATTTTCTGGAATTTTGCAAGTTGTTTCAAGGCACAGTCAATTTAGTGTAATGTAAACTCCTGACCCACTGGAATTGTGATACAGGGAATTATAAGTGAAATAATCTGTCTAAACAATTGTTGGAAAAATTACTTGTAATGCACAAAGTAGATGTCCTAACAGACTTGCCAAAACTATAGTTTATTGACAAGAAATTTGTGGAGTGGTTGCAAAGCGAGTTTTAATGACTAATGACAACCTAAGTATATGTAAAACTTCCGACTTCAACAGTGTGTGTGTATATATATATATACATACATACATACACACACACACTTAATAATGTTTTGTTGACCCGTAGAGAAGGTTCCATATGAGAATTTGCTACTGATATGACATACATACATACACACACACACACACACACACACACACACACACACACACACACACACACACACACTTAATAATGTTTTGTTGACCCGTAGAGAAGGTTCCATATGAGAATTTGCTACTGATATGACAGCATTTGAGTGACACTTCGACAACAAAATGACAACCACAGTGAAAATGATTTACAACTTTTAATATAGTATCCTAGATAGTCAAATTGGCTTTGAGCTACAGTTATCCAAAACATAAACACATATAGACAGCTTTCCTGCTGCCCATGAGGGCCCACCACCCCATTTTGCCAAATGTCCGTTTTCAATCAATGAGGGAGTTTGATTAAGTGCACCGTGCTATGGCATGTGACGTGAATGGACAAAGCGGGGAAGGAGGAGCACTCTTCTCAAATAAAACAGTAATCTGCACCACTCTGCCATGTTGTCAACAAGGCAGCATAGTTCAGATCCATATAACATCTAGTATCGTTGCTTAATCTACGTCCCTTCGGTTTAAAGCTGAATTCACCAACGGCTAAAATGGGGCACCTGGCTCACGCCCGGGAGGCAGTCCGGTTCCAAAACAAATGTAATCCATGCTAACCCGGTTCACCCGGGACATTAATATTACTCCTTCATATGTTCTGTGCAGCAGATATGTATCTGGCCAGAAAGTTCTTGACCTCGGAGATGTGCATGGTCTCCTTGATGGTGGTGTCGCGGCTGCGCACCTGCAGTAGGCCACTCTCAAGCGTGTTGTCACTGATCACCACAGTGAACAGCACCCCCATCTCGTCATACCTGGGCACACAGGCACCAAACATACTTACAGTTGGGTCCCCACAGGGAAACAGTACAGATATCGAGATCACCTTCAGTGAAGTCAAACGTCAACATGTTACATAATTCTGTATACACCAAATTGCATGGTCACTAAATAGGTGTGGCTTTTGATGTCAAAATTCTATTGTATTCAGAATGTATCCAACAGTAGACAATACATGAAATCCGTTACATGAAATGATAAACCACAACATAAAGAAATATACTATCATGGTATGAAGAAGTTATACTTTGTGTTCAGCTGCTCCATTGAAGTTGGCATGGTTTCAAGATATCCAGGCCATGCAGAGACTCCCCCTTCCAAGAACTCCTTCAGCAAGCCTTCACAAACCTAAGATGTAGAATATAATTTTAGAACTACACTCAGAGTCCTATTGAATAACTGTGTGTATATCTCAATTGTTTCCTACCTGTCTTAGTTCCACAGTGGCTCCCCTTCCCATGTCCAAGGCCACTTTGACTGGAGACAAAATAGGATGGAGCTTCAAAACCTACAAGGGCAACAAGAAGTCAGTGTGTGTAGCACATTCTAACAATTTCCATCAGTTCAAAAAACAGAAGTAAGATGTTGAATGCTCAAGTTCTAACCCATGTTATCACGGCGGCAGGGTAGCCTAGTGGTTAGAGCATTGGACTAGTAACCGAAAGGTTGCAAGTTCAAATCCCTGAGCTGACAAGGTACAAAATCTGTCGTTCTGCCCTTGAACAGGCAGTTAACCCACTGTTCCTAGGCCATCATTGAAAATAAGAATTTGTTCTTAACTGACTTGCCTAGTAAAATAAAGGTAAAAAAATTAAATAAATAAAAAAAGAGACGTAACCATACGAAAGCTAATGTGGAAAGGACTTAGGCGTCTCACCTTTCTCTGCTGTAGCCTCTGTTTGCTGTCGACTTTCTTTACTTGCTGGAGTGAGTTGTACAGGTACGCCAACACTCCTCGCTCTAGGTTTCCAGTTACGGAGATGGCATAGGGGACAACTGACTTCCTTCCATCTAGGCACTGTGCATGACAGACAGAAAACATATGGAGCATTGATTAATACAATCTTACTTTAATAACAAAAATATGTTTTGTCACATACAACACATTTCACTAGACTTATCCGGTGTATTACAGGGTCAGCCATACTGCCCTACCAAGCAAAAAGGCAGTACCTGCTCATAGCGTGGAACTGAGAAAAATTGCTTTCATTTACTTTGGTTTCATAGAAACCTAGTGCAGTTACTGCTAACATGACCCACATTTTCTCCAAAACAGAGGCAGGATACTTGTCCACATGATTAAGCATGTATTTAACGTAGCAAGAATGATATTAACTCATTTTTGACCAAATTAGCAGTTACTGCCTTTTTGCTTGTTAGGGCATCATAGATGTACAACGCACCTGGAGCAAATTAGGGTTAAGTGCCTTGCTCAAGGGCACAGAGATTCTTCACCTTGTCAGCTTGGGTATTCAAACCAGAGACCTTATGGTTAATGGCATAATGCTCTAACTGCTAGGCTACCTGCCGCTACACAACTGACCACAGGCGACCAGTGGCACCTTAATTGGGGAGGATGGGCTCAGAGTAACGGCTGGAACAGAACTAATGGAATGGTATCGAACAAATCTAACACATGGTTTCCATGTGTTTAATATCATTCCATTCCAGCCATTGTTATGAGCTGTCCTCCCCTCAGCAGCCTCCTGTGCAACTGACATATTGTGAAAAATGATTAAGATCTACTCCTAAGTTGTTTTATAGTGACAGGATAAGAGGGATAGGGTATTAACTGCAGTTTTGTCCCTGCAGAAGAAGGCATCATTACACTGACCTGTAGTTTGTTGCGAGTGCTCTTGTGTGTCTGCAGCAACTCTGCATCCCCTCGGCTCAACAGAGTCTCCAGGGCCTCTTGGCCCCATGGGAAATTGTACACAATTTTCACACCACGAGACGCCCGGCCTGCCAGCTCCTTTTCTGTTATGTCACTGCAGCTGAAGTCGGACGGGCCCAGGGCAAACTGGATCATAGATGAATGGAGGGATAGGATTGGATGGACAGAGAGATGAGATTAGAGAAAAGTACTTTACCATCCACATTAAGTCAAGTTGTCTATTTTGTTCACCAGTCCCTCCTGCAGCAAAGCACCCCCACATAATGATGTGGCCACCCCGTGCTTCACGGTTGGGATGGTGTTCTTCGGCTTGCAAGCCTCCCCCTTTTTCCTCCAAACATAACGATGGTCATTATGGCCAAAGAGTTATATTTGTTTCATCAGACCAGAGGACATTTCTACAAAAAGTACAATATTTGCCCTCATGTGCAGTTGCACATAGGACTCATTTTACTGTGGATATAGATACTTTTGTACCTGCTTCCTCCAGCATCTTCACAAGGTCCTTTGCTGTTGTTCTGGGATTGATTTGCACTTTTCACACCACAGTATGTTCATTTCTAAGATACAGAACGCGTCTCCTTCCTGAGCGGTACGACAGCTGCGTGGTCCCATGGTGTTTATACTTGCATACTTTTGTTTGTACAGATGAACGTGGTACCTTCAGGCGTTTGGAAATTGCTCCCAAGGATGAACCAGACTTGTGGAGACCTACCATTTTTTCTGACGTCTTGGCTGATTTATTTTGATTTTCCCATTATGTCAAGCAAAGAGGCACTGAGTTTGAAGGTAGGCCTTGAAATAAAGCCACAGGTACACCTCCAAATGACTCAGATTAATTTGCAGACAGAGAAACGTATCTTGACCACAACGTATTGAAATTGGATCAGAAAGTGACCCACCTTTCTCCACCACTGCAGCCGATGCCGTGCCCAGTAGTCCAACCACTGTGAGGAGGTGCGGGGCGAGCAGAACCACACCAAAGAGGACTGGGTAACTTCATCTGGGCTGCCAGAAATTGACACACAGGATAGGGGTTAAAGGTAGACTCTGCAAAATGACTTTGCCATGAGCAGCACCGCAGATATTGAGTTGAGCGATATACAAGACTTTGCTCAGACAGTCACACACAGTATGTGTGCATACGCACAGGTTCGAGTCATGCTGTTGGAATGTCATAGGTACGGGACCAAAACAGTGGAGAAGTTGAACCTCGTGCTTCAGCGCTCTTAGTTGTTGCAGGAATTGAACCACTATGCTTTTTACTTTCTGAATGCACGTCATCTCGCGGAGTCTACCTTTAAAGCACACAACTACTCTTTAGTCTGCTATGCCCAGGTGTTATAGCAATCTGCCATCTCAAACAACACAAGAACATGCGACTTAGGTTAAATCTATGCTAAATTAAATCTATTTGCACTTTGAATAAGCACAATGGTAACTGATCACAGTGCAGGTGAATAGTTCATGTGATTTAAGGGAGGAGTTAGCCTCACCAACTAGGTCCACCTGATGGCTGGAAGCACAATCCTGTCTCAGCCAGGCCGAACGGCAACTTTCGGTTCACTAGTTCCAAAGAGGGCACATATTGCTCCAAAGCACCTGGAGGGGGGTGGGGGGGAGCATTGACCATGTTAGCCTGGAAACCCAACGTTTAATTTAACTATACGAGTTGATTTATGTCCTGAAGCATGCACACAAGTAAAAATAGCAGAGGTGTACAATACAACACCCAATGATAGTTACCTTGGAAAAGACTAGTTCGAAGAGATGCACCATTCTGGATATGAGTCTGTAGCTTCTGAATAAGTTGGTCCTTGCTTAGCTCTCCCTGGGAAAGTATTTGACGTAGGTTCTCGGTGTCAACAACCCTCAACTGTCCATCCCTCTCGGTAGTTCTGTCCTTACTAGCGTGTAGAGTGCTTATCCCAAACACCTCGGCCCTGAACCCTATCACAGAGTTCCACCACTGTTCAAGAATGTTCTTTTTAAGTTCCATACCAAGTGGTCCATATCCACAGTTTGTTCCGCGCTGAAAATAATCTCTATGAAGTTGGCCAGAAGCTATGTAATACCTGTCAGTGCATAGCTGCATCAGTGTTTTGGTATGGTCGGAGTCAGCGACAGACCTGACAGGAGTTGCAGTACTGCAGTGCTGACGTGCAAAAGCTACCCTGCAGCAGTGTGAGGTTCTTGTTATATTCTCACATCTCCAGATGAGTCTAACACAGTAAGTGAGCATATTTAGAAATCACTCATTCCGTTATTGAAAAGAAGTTAGGCACGCGTCAAGCTGCAATTAAACTAGCAATGCATTGCGTGCGGTCTCACATCTTAAGAAGTAATTCCCAGGCTGAAATCACGTTAGAAAAGGACACCTACGAATTATACCACTAGTAGTTTCGGCAAAGCCTGTCAACTTAATATAAATACTCTTATTTCTTAAATACTTGCAACCATGTGTAAAGCGTAAACCTGGCGCACCCGGAAGTAAAGCTATGTCTACGTCACTTCCGTGCCGACATGACACCAAGACAAGTTCTCATCTTTAACTTGTTACCTTACGGTTATACTTGTGCAATTAGGAATGTTTGCTATATTCTTTTGTGGTATGATTTAATTGTTTTAAAATCAATTCCACGAAGATTACATTCTGAATGAATATTCAATAGAAGAATGAACCACCACAACTTCAATTTAATTGTTTTATTTGAAGGCCCATGCATGTCCCCCAAGTAAGATCTTAACATATCACTTTAAACATACCACTAACTCAAAATCTGCATTACTTAGTAAAAATAAATTACTGAGGAATGTAACAAATAAAAACAGTCAAGGAGATGTGCACCAGTTAGATGCACTTCAACAGCCCCCATTGGGACTCATTTCAATGCTTGGGGTTACACTGAAGAAATCCAACCCTGCTGTAAGCAAAAAAAGTTAAACAGTACAGAGGATAATAATAATAAAAGATTTAAAGACGAGGGGGGGAAAAAAATTGTGGTTTGGTTGTGAATTGTGCACACAATCTACACCTAGTCAGTTACTGTGGGAAAGGGGGAGGCATAGAGTAGGGTACCATGGGTGGGGGTTGTTGGGACTGCTGTGCCTGTGGGTTAAAGGGGAATGGCGGACGACCCATGCCGTTTGGGGCAGCCACCTGTGCAGCTCCAAACTGTGGAGGGGCCTGGAAGTTCTGGCCTCCGAACGCACCCACCTGGTTGGTGGCGCCGAAGCTAGCCTGTCCGTTGCTGCCGTAGCTGTTGCCGTAGCTACCGCCAGAGCTAGCGCCCTTGTCATAGGTGCTACCGCCATAGCCCACTCCGTTTTGGGTTTTTGTGCCGAAGGCACTCTTTGGTCCCCCTCCGAACCCCCTGTCGCTATCCTTGTCCCTGTAACTACCACCACCACCACCACCGTAACTCCTCCCCCCAGAATACCTATCTCGCCGGTCATCCCTAAAGCCACCTCTTCCCCCCCCGCCACGACCTGGAAAACAAGAGACAGGGCAGTGGTGAGACTGGTAGCAGTGATGGGTGTCGAAGACATTTAAACTAAAATGATAATTGACAAATATGGTGAGAACAAGGTGGGTCATCTTCGTATTTAATTTTTAAGAAGCTGTGCCCCAAAACCCTTCAAATAGATGTCTAATCTATAAAATCAAAATGTCTGCAGATGTAACCACAGCCTTGTTCGCATCTCACCCGCCATAGGAATTACCTCCTCTGGCCTCTGCCATCTGGAGGAGCTTGGGGTTGATAGCCTGGTTAGCTTCGCGGAGCACAGCTATGAGGTCACTGGCCTGTTTCATGTTGTTGGGGGTGAAGAAGGTGTAGGCAGTGCCTGTTTTTTGACTGCGGGCTGTGCGTCCAATGCGGTGGATATAGTCCTCAGAGGAGTTAGGATAGTCATAATTTATGACAAATTTCACATCCTCCACATCTGTAAAGTGTTGCAGTGTGGCAAAAAGGACACCATACAGGATTTTGCACACCACAACAGCCAGACCAAAGGACAAGGTTAGCATAGAGAATGGAGAGCTAAAATGTTCCAGAGACTGGATACTTAGCTGAGCTGCAAAGAATGGGGTTAACCAACATAATCCAAGAAAAACGTTCTACTCCATGGGAATACTACTGTGGGAAGAGAGAAACGAGATGCACACTCCGTTTGCTTACCATATCAAAAAATGGCATTCTCCCTCCCTTTTTTAACCAGGGGAGGAAAATAACTGGATTTGAAGTCTTACCATTAAGGAGTATGCATTCACTAGTCCTTTCCCAATGCAGCGAACTCCCCCACAAATTGTCAAGTGACATCCAGGAGCTTCTACGCAGTAGGGCCGCTATGTGCACTGTTGCCTCCTCGTGTGCCAATATAGGACCTTTCAGTTGGTATGGGTTCTGAAGGTCCTTTTTCCCAGTACACACTCATGAGAAGCTTGCTAATAAAGGCCTCACTGCACGTCTTGCCAAGACCGAATAGACCAAGTACTAATTTGAGGGGGGACCCCAAAAAAGGCAAAAATGAAAAAGGTCCAAGTATTGACCCCTGTGGTGCCCCTCAGAGAGCATAGAGCACCCCGCCCCCATCAGTCTCGTCTAGGCAAGATCTTCCCAGAAGCCAGTGTTCGTTCACTTGAGAAAATGTCTCTCGTTGGCAGGTCTCGACATGACTTTAAAAAGCAGGCGAGGGAGGAACT
Source organism: Oncorhynchus keta (assembly GCF_023373465.1). Taxonomy (NCBI): domain Eukaryota; kingdom Metazoa; phylum Chordata; class Actinopteri; order Salmoniformes; family Salmonidae; genus Oncorhynchus; species Oncorhynchus keta. Next base: position 64,725,873 of record NC_068430.1, on the reverse strand, counting down.
TTGGTTTTTGAAGCTCTTCTATTTTCACTTTCTCTAGATGTTCCCATAGCCCCTTAAACACGTGCCAGTTTCTCATCAATTTCAATTCGACAACTGTAAGTTGAAAACTGCTCTCTCCATTTCAAGAAAACCAGTGCTTTGAGCGAGGGAGAAAAAATATATAGCAATGGAAAGCCGTGACATTCGCAACGCCCATGCTTTTTTGGGGACAAGCTCCGCAACTAACTGAATCTCTCCAAATCTCAAAACAGTGACTTGCAATACAGTGCCCTCTACAAAACGCATGCAAGGCAAATGGTCACGTCAAGCATTTGTGTGTAACGTTTGAGTTGGAAACGTCTCGACGAAGGCATTTCAGGTAAAAATCCATGGACAGAGAACAAATAATGTCATGTATAAAAAATAAAAAAAGATATCAGAAACAAGGCTTAGCCACACTGCCTTTTGACTTGAGGATTACTGGCACACAGAGCTTTCACCTCTCTAGGCCCACTGGGTGGCAGCCAGTGGGGCAACTTCATTTCCAATATGTCCTCCTTCCCCCTCGAGGCCTGGGACTTGTCATGCCTAGGCCCTGCCACAAAGACTGCACCTTTAGGTGAGAAAAACTCAGAAAATGCATAGAAGTTAAAGAAAGCCAAAACCACTTTCTTTAAAAAGTGAAAATATTGAGGAAAACAACCAGAGTGTTTAACCAAAGCCATACTGACCTAGACCGCGGGAGGCCACGTCAGTGGCGATGAGGATGGGGGCCTTGCCGTATTTGAACTCTGTGGAAAGAGCGACTTCAATTATACAAGTCCATAATATTGTTGTGAAAAAACACAATAATATGTATTTTTATTGAAAATATTTCAGGCATACCATTGAGAACCCAGTCCCTCTCCTGCTGGCTCTTGTCTCCGTGGATACCCATTGCTGGCCAGCTGTAACAAACAAACATGGGCTTCAGAGGCATGACTCATTACAGGGAGAATGATTTACCAGTTAAATGAGACACTAGTGTGATGACACTTACCCATCTCGTCTCATCCTCCTGGTGAGCTCATCGCAGCGTCTCTTGGTCTCGGTAAAGATGATGGTCTTGTTCTCCTTCTCGCTCATGATCTCTTCCAGCAGCCGGAGGAGTCTTCAGTGTAAAAGACAAGAGACCGGATACAAATTGACATGACTCACACTATATCCTGGATGAGACAAATGAATTACCAAATGAAGAGTTCTTCCGTTTGAATTCCTTCAATTATGAAGCAGTGTAAATGTGATGTTTGGCTTTGCTGAGGAGGAATGGGTCACTCACTTGTCATCCTTCTCGCCGTCGTTGCACACGTCCACTATCTGCAGGATGTTGTGGTTAGCGCTGAGCTGCAGCGCGCCCACGTTGATTTGGACGTACTGCTTCAGGAAGTCCTCAGCTAGCTGGCGCACCTCCTTGGGCCAGGTGGCACTCCACATGAGGGTCTGACGATCCGGCTGAGAGAACAACAGAGAGAATAGATTACTTAAAGGATTTGATAAAATACTAAATGGCTGATCCTACAGGAAAATCGAATCAAATTCTAGTAGTCACATGCGCCGAATACAACAAGTATAGATTTGACAATGAAATGCTTACTTACAAGCACTTAACCAACAATGCAGTTCAAGAAACAGTTCAGAAAATATTTAATAAAGAAGCTAAAGTTAAAAAAATAAAAAGGCTATATACACAGGGTTATCTGTACCGAGTCAATGTGCAGGGGTACAGGTTAGTCATGGTATACAGACTCTGCAATGATTTGTCAAAGTCCAATGGGAATTCTGCCAATTGAAATCAGCAGCAAGTATTGAATGAGTCTTTATACTGACGAATTCTAGCAAAGGGAATTGCGTTGAGTCAAAGCCACATACTCGAATTTGGTCCACAATTTTGCGGATTTGGGGCTCGAAGCCCATGTCCAGCATACGGTCAGCCTCGTCCAGCACAAGGTAAGTACACCTGCGAAGGTTGGTCTTCCCAGCCTCCAGGAAGTCTATGAGACGCCCTGGGGTGGCAATACAGATCTCAACACCTAGGGGGGGAAACAGACACTCACTCAGATGTCTGCCTCTATCACCAAAATTATTTAATACAGAATCAACGTATTGAGCAAACAAATGAGAGCAAAACAAAAGTGGTGGATAGATACCTCTCTCAAGGTCCCGAATCTGGGGTCCTTTGGGGGCTCCACCATAGACGCAGACTGACTTCAGGCGGGAGGCCCTGCCGTACTCAGCGGCAACCTGCTGCACCTGCTGAGCCAGCTCACGGGTCGGGGCCAGCACCAAACACTGAGAAACAAAGATAGAGACAAGTGTTATTCAGCTGGACTCACCCTGTAAAAACTAATAGGGATGTTCTCTATTCAAGAGGCTTATGGTATACTTACTATAGGTCCGTCTCCATGCTCCAAGAATGGCTGGTGTTGAATGTGCACGATTGCAGGTAGAAGATACTGTAAAAAAAAATAATAATAATTAAAACTGAGCTCAAATGGTTCAACTGCACAAATATGTACCAGAAAGATGCTACTAAGCATAGTTTTAAATCAATGTACTTACAGCAAGGGTTTTACCGGAGCCTGTCTGGGCGATGCCCACCATGTCTTTCCCACTGAGGGCCAGAGGCCAGCCCTGCGCCTGGATAGGAGTTGGCTCAGCCCAACCTTGTTTGGCAATCACATCCATCACATAATCTGAAAAAGACAAAGTTAGATTACATATGAGATTCAATTCCACCATTTTATACAACCAGCTTGTTCTTAAGCGAAGTTGGAAGAGCGGTTTTACTCACTTGGAAAATTGGCCTCGTGAAACTTCATCATGGGCTTGGGGCAGTCTCTGCCTTTCACTGTTACGTCTTTACTTCGCAGGTAGTTCTCCACCTCTTGCTGCAATCAGACACATACAAAGGTTGTACATAGGCAAAGATCATTTGAATCAAAAGGTTTAGGCCACACTCAAATCAGATGGAAAGGAAATAACTGCCTGGGTCACTTACAGGTGGTCTGCGGGTCACATCCGGATGCTCCTGGTAGAAGTTCTTCTCGAACTTTGGGAGCTCATCCATGTTCCAGTGTTTTTTGCGCAGCCTTTCCCCTGGGTTGCCAAATTTCCCCTGAGGGGGTCCACCCCTACTGCCACCACCGCCGCCTCCAAAACGAGGTGCAGCTCCATACCTGAAATAGTAGGGGGAACATCCTAATGTTAGATGACTGAGCATACAGTGAATGCTGGGTTGAAGTCAGATAGTTATGCAAGCTACATTGAGGAACTGATACCTCACATTCCCCCTTGAATGCATGGCTTGATGAGTACTACAACAGCTACCATAACGTAAGTTAGGTTCCCTTTGTCCAAGATTTGGCAAACGTTACTGCTTAGTGTTCATTAATTGACAAATTGGCTCTGGAAGCCAAACACTCAATCTAAACATGAATTGGTTATAGAAACAAATATGTCTACTTTAATACGTCAATAATTTCACAAATGGAAAATATACGAGCTGTAAACCATTTAACAGTTACGGCCGACAGTGGTTTTCAGTGACGACACATTTGTGGCATCCGTCTTCTGTTTACAAACAGGTGGTCTGAGACTCAGGTGTCTAAATAGTGCAGGTAGTCCACTCTCTCTTCCGTAAACAATCGCTGTAACATGGCCGTGTGGGTACCCGAACCCAATAACTGTGTGTATCAATTTCGCCAATATGAAAGATAAGGTTTTTAAGTTTCCAAGCCCATACCGCAATCGATGCATTTAAATTTTAAGACTGAGCATCGTAGCTCTTATCTTAACACTTAACTACAATTTAGAATTAACACTGGAGTGATAGATGAGCAGAAGATGAATGTGAAAGTAGAGCTACTGGGGTGCAATGGAGCAAAAAAAAAAAAAAGCAATATGGGGATGAGGTAGTTGGGTGGGATATTTACAGATGGGCTGTGTACAACTGACAGCTGATGCTTAAAGTTAGTGAGGGAGATATGGGTCTCAAGCATCAGTGATTTTTGCAATTCGATCCAGTCACTGGCAGCAGAGAACTGGAAGGAAAGGTGGCCAAAGAGGAGTTGGCTTTGGGGGTAACCTGTGAAATATACCTGCTGGAGCGAGTGCTATGGGTGGGTGCTGCTATGGTGACCAGTGAGCTGAGATAAGGCAAAGACTTATAGATGACCTGGAGCCAGTGCGTTTGGCGATGAATATGAAGCCAGGCCCAGCCAACAAGAGCATACAGGTCGCAGTGGTGGGTAGTATATGGGGCTTTGGTGACACAACGGATGGCACTGTGATAGCAAATTGGATGCAATCTGAGTAGAGTTTAAATATTTTGCAAATGATCGCCGAAGTCATAGATCGGTAGGATGGTCAGTTTTATGAGGGTATGTTTGGCAGCATGAGTGAAGGATGCATTGTTGCGAAATAGGAAGCTGTTTCTAGATTTAATTTTGGATTGGAGATCCTTAATGTGAGCCTGGATGGAGAGTTTAGTCTAACCAGACACCTAGGTATTTGTAGTTGTCCACATATTCTAAGTCAGAACCTTCCAGATTAGTGATGCTAGACGGGCAGGCGGTTGAAGAGCATGCATTTAGTTTTACTTGCATTTAAGAGCAGTTGGAGGCAACGGAAGGAGTGTTGTATGGCATTGAAGCTCATCTGGTGGTTAGTTAAGTGTCCAAAGAAGAGACAGAAGTATACAGAATGGGGTCGTCTGCGTAGAGGTGGATCAGAGACTCACCAGCAGCAAGAGCGATCATTGATGTATACAGAGAAAAGAGTCAGCCCAAGAACTGAACCATGTGGCACCCCCATAGAGACTGCCAGAGGTCTGGACAACAGGCCTTCAGATGACACACTGAACTATCTGAAAAGTAGTTGGTGAACCAGGCGAGGCAGTCATTTGAGAAACCAAGGCTGTTGAGTGTGCCGATAAGAATGCGGTGATTGACAGAGTCGAAAGCCTTGGCCAGATCAATGAAGACGGCTGCACAGTACTGCCTTTTATCGATATCATTTAGGACCTTGAGCGTGACTGAGGTGCACTCACGAACAGCTCGGAAACCAGATTGCATAGCGGAGAAGGTACGGTGGGATTTGAAATGGTCTGTGATCGGTTTGTTCACTTGGCTTTTTAGGAATCTCAGACGATACGAAAGAGAGGTTGAACAGGCTAGTAATAGGATTGCAACAATTGCGGCGGATCATTGTTGATAGAAAGGGTCCAGACTGTCTAGCTCAGCTGATTTGTAGTGGTCCATATTTTGCAGCTCTTTCAGAACATCAGCTGTCTGAATTTGGGTGAAGGAGAAATGGGGGAGGCTTAGGCAAGTTGCTGTGGGGGGGTGCAGGGCTGTTGACCTGGGTAGCCAGGTGGAAAGCATGGCCAGCCGTTGAAAATTGCTTACTGAAATTCTCAATTATCATTGTGGATTTATCGGTGGTGACAGTGTTTCCTAGCCACAGTGCAGTGGGCAGCTGCTTTTATTCTCCATGGACTTTAGTGTCCCAGAACTTTTGAGTTTGTGCTACAGTATGCAAATGTATGTTTGAAAAAGCTAACATTCGCTTTCCCAACTGCTTGTGTATGTATATTGGTTCCTAACTTCCCTGAAAAGTTGCATATCGAGGGGGCTATTCGATGCTAATGCAATACGCCACCGGATGTTTTTGTGCTGGTCAAGGGCAGTCAAGTCTGGAGTAAACCATGGGCTGTATATGTTCTTAGTTCTACATTTTTTGAATGGGGCATGCTTATTTAAAATGGTGAGGAAAGCACTTTTAATTACATGTGTAATGTAACGGAGAGTCACGATCAAGGGCTGGACAGCAATGACCCATTTACTTACACATGCAAAGATGTGGTAGGTTTAACTACATTTGTTTCTGCGTCACGTTTAAACCAGTTTAGCTGCCATTTTAATTCCGGCCGGTAGAGGAGGAACAAAGGGAACCGGCCGGCATTTTGATTCGAAACAATTTAACATCCAAGCTGACCAAACATTCCAGGGTTCTTAACCAACATCACATACTATATATTAAGCGCCGATGTGCAAGTGTGGTGAATATGGTTATTATATCCAACATAGCATAGGCCTCTGAGAATCTCCCATTGCTAACGCGTTATTGTAGCTAGCTAATGTTAACTGTCAGCTAAACATTTGCCCGACCTGCTTGTTACATCAATTAGATCAAACAAAATGTACTTTAACACTTGATTAGGGTTCAAAAAAGTCGTATTAACATTGCACCTCAAGCCAATGGCATGGATAAACAAAACGTACATAGCTAAGTTCTCGCGTTAAAACTAACCAGCGCACCGTCTTTTCCTAGCTAAACATACATTAGCGTTACCTACTTACCCCCTGTCTCTGCCACGATCTCTGTCGGAAAATCCAGGCATGGTTATGCAGAGTATGAAAGTAACAAATGATAACTACGTCTATATCTCTAAACCAATCTGTGGTAAATACAAGTGGATAATCTACAAGTGCCACACGAAAATAGAAATGCCGGGCAGACAAATGTCAGTCAAAACGGTGTTCTAGCTCATAACACATTGGAACATATCAACCCGCATGTGTCTGGTACTACTTTTTCTCCTTATTTGGTCACGGAAGTTAGCTGATTGGCACAGTTTGACGTGTTATTACCCCATTTTTACAATAACCTTCATTACTTGAGGCAAATTAAGTGCTAATGTATTACTTTATTCAACATGGACAATGTATAAATAATTTTAAAACAGTAATGCAGGTACTAGACGTAACATTGTGTTTACACAGGAACACTACATTAGATACAACTTCTACTCAATAGTCTTTTTTATTTTATTTTTATTTCACCTTTATTTAACCAGGTAGGCTAGTTGAGAACAAGTTCTCATTTGCAACTGCGACCTGGCCAAGATAAAGCATAGCAGTGTGAACAGACAACACAGAGTTACACATGGAGTAAACAATTAACAAGTCAATAACACAGTAGAAAAAATGGGCAGTCTATATACAATGTGTGCAAAAGGCATGAGGAGGTAGGCGAATAATACAATTTTGCAGATTAACACTGGAGTGATAAATGATCAGATGGTCATGTACAGGTAGAGATATTGGTGTGCAAAAGAGCAGAAAAGTAAATAAATAAAAACAGTATGGGAATGAGGTAGGTGAAAATGGGTGGGCTATTTACCTATAGACTATGTACAGCTGCAGCGATCGGTTAGCTGCTCGGATAGCTGATGTTTGAAGTTGGTGAGGGAGATAAAAGTCTCCAACTTCAGCGATTTTTGCAATTCGTTCCAGTCACAGGCAGCAGAGTACTGGAACGAAAGGCGGCAAATGAGGTGTTGGCTTTAGGGATGATCAGTGAGATACACCTGCTGGAGCGCGTGCTACGGATGGGTGTTGCCATCGTGACCAGTGAACTGAGATAAGGCGGAGCTTTACCTAGCATGGACTTGTAGATGACCTGGAGCCAGTGGGTCTGGCGACGAATATGTAGTGAGGGCCAGCCGACTAGAGCATACAAGTCGCAGTGGTGGGTGGTATAAGGTGCTTTAATGACAAAACGGATGGCACTGTGATAGACTGCATCCAGTTTGCTGAGTAGAGTGTTGGAAGCCATTTTGTAGATGACATCGCCGAAGTCGAGGATCGGTAGGATAGTCAGTTTTACTAGGGTAAGCTTGGCAGCGTGAGTGAAGGAGGCTTTGTTGCGGAATAGAAAGCCGACTCTTGATTTGATTTTAGATTGGAGATGTTTGATATGAGTCTGGAAGGAGAGTTTACAGTCTAGCCAGACACCTAGGTACTTATAGATGTCCACATATTCTAGGTCGGAACCATCCAGGGTGGTGATGCTAGTCGGGCGTGCGGGTGCATGCATTTGGTTTTACTAGCGTTTAAGAGCAGTTTGAGGCCACGGAAGGAGTGTTGTATGGCATTGAAGCTCGTTTGGAGGTTAGATAGCACAGTGTCCAAGGAAGGGCCAGAAGTATACAGAATGGTGTTGTCTGGTAGACAGTAGAGGTGGATCAGGGAATCGCCCGCAGCAAGAGAAACGTCATTGATATATACAGAGAAAAGAGTCAGCCAGAGAATTGAACCCTGTGGCACCCCCATAGAGACTGCCAGAGGACCGGAAAACATGCCCTCCGATTTGACACACTGAACTCTGTCTGCAAAGTAGTTGGTGAACCAGGCAAGGCAGTCATTAGAAAAAACCGAGGCTACTGAGTCTGCCGATAAGAATATGGTGATTGACAGAGTTGAAAGCCTTGGCCAGGTCGATAAAGACGGCTGCACAGTACTGTCTTTTATCGATGGCGGTTATGATATCGTTTAGTACCTTGAGCGTGGCTGAGGCTGAGGTGCACCCGTGACCGGCTTGGAAACCAGATTGCACAGCAGAGAAGGTACGGTGGGATTCGAGATGGTCAGTGATCTGTTTGTTGACTTGGCTTTCGAAGACCTTAGATAGGCAGGGCAGGATGGATATAGGTCTGTGACAGTTTGTTCCAGGGTTTCTCCCCCTTTGAAGAGGGGGATGACCGCAGCAGCTTTCCAATCCTTGGGGATCTCAGACGATATGAAAGAGAGGGGTTGCGACAATGGCGGCGGATAGTTTCATCAATAGAGCAGGTTTCCACAAACCACGGTTTATTCGACAAAGGCAATGTTGCCCCCCACCCCCAAAAACATTTCTATCTGTTCGACAAGGGTAGATTTTTATTTTGTCAACCTTTATTTAACTAGGCAAGTCAGTTAAGAACAAATTCTTATTTACAGTTACGCCTACCAAAAGGCCTCCTGCGGGGACAGGGCCTGGAATAAAAAAAATACAATATAAATATAGGACAAAACACACATCACAACAAGAGAGACAACACAACATTTAATAAAGAGAGACCTAAGACAACAACAGAGCAAGGCAGCAACACATGACAACACAGCATGGTAGCAACAACATGGTAGCAACACAACATAGCAGCAGCACAAACCATGGTACAAACATTATTGGGCATAGTCAACAGCACAAAGGTCAAGAAGGTAGAGACAACAATACACCACACAAAGCAGCCACAACTGTCAGTAAGAGCGAGCATGATTGAGTCTTTGAATGAAGAGATTGAGATAAAGCTGTCCAGTTTGAGTGATTGTTGCAGCTCGTTCCAGTCGCTAGCTGCAGCGAACTGAAAAGAGGAGTGACCCATGGATGTGTGTGCTTTGGGGACCTTTAACAGAATGTGAATGGCAGAACGGGTGTTGTATGTGGAGGATGAGGGCTGCAGGAGATATCTCAGGAGGGAGTGAAGCCTAAGAGTTTTTCTTTTATAAATAAGCCTCAACCAGTGAGTCTTGCGACAGGTATACAAAGATGACCAGTTTACAGAGGAGTATAGAGTGCAGTGATGTGTCCTATCAGGAACATCGGTGGCAAATCTGATGGCTGAACGGTAAAGTACATCTAGCCGCTTGAAAGCACCCTTACCTGCCGATCTATAAATTATGTCTCCGTAATCTAGCATGGGTAGGATGGTCATCTAAATCAGAGTTAGTTTGGCAGCTGGGGTGAAAGAGGATCGATTACAATAGAGGAAACCTAGTCTAGATTTAACGTTAGCCTGCAGCTTTGATATGTGCTGAGAGAAGGACAGTGTGCCATCTAGACATACTCCCAAGTACTTGTATGAGGTGACTACCTCAAGCTCTAAACCCTCAGAGATAGTAATAATACCTGTGGGAAGAGGGGCATTCTTACCAAACCACATGACATTTGTTTTGGAGGTGTTTAATACAAGGATAAGGGTAGAGAAAGCTTGTTGGAAAATAAAAAAGCTTTGTTGTTGAGGATTTAGCAGAAAATCCAGGGAGGGCAAGCTTAGTATAAGACTATCATCTGCATATAGATGGATGAGAGAGCTTCCTACTGCCTGAGCTAAGTTGTTGATGTACATTTAGAAGAGCGTGGGGCCTAGGATTGAGCCTTACGGTACTCCCTTGGTGACTGTACCTCTTTCTCTTTTGTACCTGTACCTCTCAGAGAGGTACAGTTGAAGTCGCTAATGTACATATACCTTAGCCAAATACATTTCAACTCAGTTTTTCACAATTACTGATATTTAATCCTGTTAAAAATTCACCTGTCTTAGGTCAGTTAGGATCACCACTTTATTTTAAGAATGTTAAAATGTCAGAATAACAGTACAGAGGAAGATTTATTTCAGATTTGATTTCTTTCATCACATTCCCAGTGGGTCAGAAGTTTACATACACTCAGCTAGTATTTGGTAGCATTGCCTTTAAAATTGTTTAACTTGGGTCAAACGTTTTGGGTAGCCTTCCACAAGCTTCCCGCAATAAGTTGGGTGAATTTTGGCCCATTCCTCCTGACAGAGCTGGTGAAACTGAGTCAGGTTTGTAGGCCTCCTTGCTCGCACACGCTTTTTCAGTTCTGCCCACAAATTTTCTATAGGATTGATGTCAGGGCTTAGTGATGGCCACTCCAATACCTTGACTTTGTTGTCCTTAAGCCATTTCTCCACAACTTTGGAAGTATGCTTGGGGTCATTGCCCATTTGGAAAACCTATTTGCGACCATGCATTAACTTCCTGACTGATTTCTTGTGATGTTGCTTCAATATATACACATCATTTTCCTTCCACACAATGACATCTATTTTTTGAAGTGCACCAGTCCCTCCTGCAGCAGAGCACCCCCACAACACGATGCTGGCACCCTCGTGCTTCAGTGGTCATTATGGCCAAACAGTTCAATTTTTGTTTCATCAGATCAGAGGACATTTCTCCAAAAAGTACAATATTTGTTCCCATGTCCAGTTGCAAACCGTAGTCTGGCTTTTTTATGGCGGTTTTGGAGCAGTGGCTTCTTCCTTGCGGAGCAGCCTTTCAGGTTGTCGATATAGGACTCATTTTTACTGTGGATATAGATACTTTTGTACCTGCTTCCTCCAGCATCTTCACAAGGTCCTTTGCTGTTGTTCTGGGATTGATTTGCACTTTGCGCACCACAGTACGCTCATCTCTATGAGACGGAACGAGTCTCCTTCCTGAGCGGTATGACGGCTGCGTGGTCCCATGGTGTTTATACTAGCGTACTATTGTTTGTACAGATGAGCATGGTACCTTCAGGCGTTTGGAAATTGCTCCCAAGGATGAACCAGACTTGTGGAGGTCTACAATTTTTATTCCGATGTCTTGGCTGATTTCTTTTGATTTTAACATTATGTCAAGCAAAGAGGCACTGAGTTTGAAGGTAGGCCTTGAAATACATCCACAGGTACATCTCCAATTTACTCAAATGATGTCAATTAGCCTATCAGAAGCTTCTAAAGCTATGACATCATTTTCTGGAATTTTCCAAGCTGTTTAAAGGCACAGTCAACTTAGTGTATGTAAACTTCTGACCTAGTGGAATTGTGATACAGTGAGTTATAAGTGAAATAATCTGTCTGTAAACAATTGTTGGAAAAATTACTTGTGTCATGCACAAACCGACATGCCAAAACTATAGTTGGTTAACAATAAATTTGTGGAGTGGTTAAAAAACGAGTTTTAATGACTCAAACCTTAGTGTATGTAAACTTCCAACTTCAACTGTTAGCAAACCAGGCCAAAGACCCCTCGGAGACACCAATACTCCTTAGCCGGCCAACAAGAATGGAATGGTCCACCGTATCAAAAGCTTTGACCAAGTCAATAAAAATAGCAGCACAATATTGCTTAGAATCAAGGGCAATGGTGACATCATTGAGGACCTTTAAAGTTGCAGTGACACATACATAACCTGGGCAGAAACCAGATTGCATACCCAAGAGGATACTACAGACATCAAGAAAGCCAGTCAGTTGATTATTGACAAGTTTTTCCAACACTTTTGATAAACGGCAAAATAGAAATAGGCCTATAACAGTTAGGATCAGCTTGATCACCCCCTTTAAATAAAGGACGAACTGTAGCTGCCTTCCAAGCAATGGGAACCTCCCCAGAAAGGAGAGACAGGTTAAAAAGGTTGGAGATAGGCTTGGCGACGATATGGAAACAGTGTTGCGACAGACGATTATGGACACAGTATTTTACAAATAAATGATGATTGCCGAATAACTTTGAAGGTACACCGGGCAGGTGATGTTATCAAGTAACTATAAAGCTCTATTTCACATTTACTAAATACTTACAAAATGATTGTTTTAAACTATACAAATATTGTTTCTTTGCAAGACAAGGATTGTCCTGACTTTCAAGAATGCCTGAATGCTTCGCCTTGCTTTTCTGTTTCGCCGGCAAGTTTCACCATCCAATTATTACAATGGCACATGAGAATTATTGGAATATGGCAAATATTAGTCAATTCTCACATTCTATCCATGCAGGCTTTTGCAGCTACCTGAGACATTAAACAGATAGGTGGGAGGGCATACAGGTTGTCCGCCAATTTATTAATTGACAATTTGCCACTTAAATCACTACATTTTTATTCAACACTGTAGGATTTTGTGGTGTCATTATGTCCAGCTGATATATATATATATATATATATATATTTCATTTTCATTGAAAGCATGTCTAAGAAGCGGTAGATCTGTTCTATGTGCCGATTTCTATGCTTCCTGTTAAGTTTCGTACACAAGCTGAAAACACAATATTTTTGGTTATGGGAAAATATATTTTACAGCAGTTTAGACCCTGGTCCTCGAGTACTCCCAACAGTAAACATATTTATTGTAACTCTGGACAAGCACACCTGATTCAACTTGTCAACTAATCCATAAGCCCTCAATGAGTTGAATTAGACGTGTTTGTCAAGGGCTACAACGAAACTGTACTGTTGGGGCACTCGAATACCAGGGTTGGGAAACACTGGTTTAGATGGTACAATGATTCTCTACACAACGACTGCTTATTGTGTCACAAAAACTGAAATAAGGCGAACTATTAGAATGTTTGTAATCGGGAAATGGGGGAGTTTAAATGTACCCTAGCAGGCAATTGTCGCATCTATTTTCTATGCGAACTGTGAGTGTAGAAGGTAAAGGAAACAAAGTTAATGACTTCTCAAACCCAGTCCTGGTCTGTTTCGCTAGCCATCCCGGAAGTCTCGCGACGTTGGGCCTCTGGGTTTACAAACTCTGGGAACTACTTTAAGACAGATACTCGGAAGAACACCCTGTCTACCATGTGATATTTTAATAACAAATATGGTTAATTTATTAAATGTCTGTCTGTGAGATATTGTAAAATAACTGAAGAGTCAACTGGACTAACCAGAACAAAGAGAAAAGAGTACAAGGAACCAGTTTTCCCGAATATTCATAAACTACTTCCGGAAACAAAGTGCCAGTTTACCATGGTCGTCACTAGTTACCACATCCACAAAGGCACAAATCCCGCCTGTTTCTACAATGCATTTTCTTAAAATGTGATTTTAAACCTAACCTTAACATTGACCACACTGCTAAGCTCATGTCCAACTCAAACCTCAAATTAAGACCAAAAAGTAAATTTTAGTTTCATACATTTTTACAATATATACATTTGGACTTTGTGTCTAGGGTAACTAGTGAAACCCGTTTCCCACCCAATCAGAAAACACTTGCATTTTAAAATGTCGATTACTTTCTGCTTGGCAGCCGGCACCCTTTTAATTTCTGTTCTCATTATGAATGTTAATCAGTGAGTGACGAACCTCGAAATTCGGAAAACGTACTGCTACTAGCTAGCAATGCTAGTTCTTCTTTTCAGAGGTCAAGAGAGACAGTATTGTTGACAATTGCTTCACTTTCGTTGTTGCCAGCTCGGCTGACTACCACACAGCAAGCAAGCTGGCTAGCTTGCTAGTTAATGCCGAATGGGAACCCAAGAAGATGAGCGAGGTAAGCTAACGACTGTTAGTTAGTAAATTAATTAAGAAGAAATAGCACCGAACTTGGTGGTTACTGTGTTTGGTAGCTAGCGATACCAATCAGGATAATAACTACATAGTAGGCTATTTAAGGAGTTACTCAGTACTTTTCGTGAACCTAGCTATCTAGCTACTCTAACATACATAGCCAGTTTGCTAACTACAGTAGTGTTCTTTTCGTTAGTATTAACGTTAGCTGGCTTACCACACTGTAGTTGGTGTTGCTAACATGTCTAACGTTAGCTAACATACTGTGCCTGCCTTCTGCCCGCGCATGTCCACAAATTAGCCGCCAGTATGTCAACAATCATTTTGGGATGGTTGCCACCAACTGAGCAGTTTTGTTGTGCATTTTTGTCAACGTGTGTAAACAAACAATCGAATCACATTTATTTATAAAGTCCTTTTTACATTAGCAGTTGTCACACAGTGCTTATACAGAAACCCAGCCTAAAACCCCAAACAGTAAGCATTGCAGATGTAGAAGCACGGTGGCAAGGAAAAAAACACCCTAGAAAGGCAGAAACCAGGCTCAAAGGGGTGGCCAGTCTTCTTCTGGCTGTGCCGGGTGGAGATTATAAGAGTACATGGCCATTAAGGCCAGATCGTTCTACAAGATGTTCATAGATGACCAGCAGGGTCAAATAATAATCACAGGGGTTGTAGAGGGTGCAACAGGTCAGCACCTCAGGAGTAAATGTAAGTTGGCTTTTCATAGCCAAGTATTCAGAGGTCGAGACACAAGGTGCGAGAGAAAGGGTAAAAAAAAAAAATAGCAGGTCTGGGACAAAGTAGCACGTCAAGTACGACAGATCAGGGATCCATAGCCACAGGCAGAACAGTTGAAACTGGAGCAGCAGCACGACCACGTGGACTGAGGACGGTGACAGCCAAGAGTCATTTGGCCATGTAGTTCTCAGGCAGTGTCCTAGGGCTCAGGTCATCTGTGAGGGGAGAGAGCGAGATGGGAGATTTACTTAAATTCACACAGAACACCAGATAAGATAGGAGAATTTCACCAGACAGGACAGACTGACCCTAGTCCCCCGGCACATAGATGATACCCCCGGACAGGGCCAACCAGGCAGGATATAATCCCACCTACTTTGCCAAAGCACAGCCCCCACACCACTAGAGTGATATCAACAGACCACTAACTTACTACCCTGAGCCAAGGTCGAGTATATCCCACGAAGATCTCCACGGCACAAGCCCGAGGGGGGCGCGAAACTGGACAGAAAGGTCACGTTAGTGACTCAACCCACTTAAGTTGAGTAAAGCCTCGCGCGACATGACTCACCCCTCCTAGGGACGGCATGGAAGAGCACTAGTAAGCCAGTGACACAGCCCCAATAGTTTCAGAGGCAGAGAATCCCAGTGGAGAGCCGGCCAGGCATGGACAGCAAGGCGGTTCGTCACTCCAGTGCCTTGCCCTTCACCTTCACACCCCTGGGCCAGACTACACTCAATCATAGGGCCAACTGAAGAGATGAGTCTTCAGTAAAGACTTAAAGGTCGAGACAGTCTGCGTCTCTCACAATGATAGGCAGACCATTCCATACAAATTTAGCTCTACAGGAGAAAGCCCCTGCCTCCAGCTGTTTGCTTAGAAATTCTAGGGACAATAAGAAGGCCTGTGACTTTTGACCGTAGTCAGGAGCAGGTCCATGTAGCAAGTCCATGTAATGCTTTGTAGGCTAGCAGTAAAACCTTGAAATCAGCCCTAGCGTTAACAGGAAGCCAGTGTAGAGAGGCTAGAATTGGAGTAATATGATCACATGTTTTGTTTCTAGTCAAGATTCTAGCAGCTGTATTTAACTCTAACTGAAGTTTATTTGGTGCTTCATCCGGTTAGCCGAAGAGTAGAGCATTACAGTAGTCTTAAACTGGAAGTGACAAAATATTATTGATATGTTCATCAAAAGAGAGATCGGTGTCCAGAGTAACGCAGAGGTCCTTCAGTTTTATTTGAGATGACTGTACAACCATCAAGATTAATTGTAAAATCAAACAGCAGAGGTCTTGGGTCCTAGAACTAACATCTGTTTTTTCAGAGTTTAAAAGTAAAACATTTGCTGCCATCCACTTCCTTATGTCTGAAACACAGACAGAGTATAGAATATACAGTATAATGAAAACAATGATGGTCCTAAAACAGAATCTTGAGGAACACCGAAACTTATATTGATTTGTTAGAGGACAAACCATTCACAGAGACAAACTGATATCTTTCCAACAGATAAGATCTAAACCAGACACAAACTTGTCCGTGTAGACCAATTGGGGTTTCCAATCTCTCTAAAATAATGTGGTGATTGATGGTGTCAAAAGCGGCACTAAGCCATTAAAAGGTAATTTACCACCTTCACAATGCAGTCTCAGTACTATGATGGGGTCTTCAACCAGACTGGAGCGTTTTGAAAACATTATCTGGCTTCGGGAAGGCAGCGAGTTTCTGCTGAACAGCTTTGTCAAAACACTTTGAGAGGAATGGGAGATTGGATATAGGCCGGTAGTTTTTAAATTTTTCCGGGTCAAGGTTTGGCTTTTTGAGGAGAGGCTTTATTTCTGCCACTTTTAGTTTTAACGTAGCCTAGTTCATAACTGCTCCAAGAAGTATGATCTACACTATTCACTTTATTCATAAATTCAAGGTCTGCATTTAGTTTGCAATGTCCCTTTTTACAGATTGGGTGGACGTGGCGAATGATATCCTTAGCAAGTGTCACATTAACCTAAGACTGAAGAAGGTGACGGACTGTAATGCCAATGTTTTTGCCGCCTTGTATGAGGCCATCTTGGGAGAGAAAGTCCCAGGTAAGTTTACACCAAACATGACACAATAAACATGCCCACCAAAAGAGCAATATGTATTTTTTGAGACCTATCAACTGTCCCATTTTAGTTCATGTTTAGATTGTTTTTTTTAACGCATGCTGTTAAGGCCAACTGAGTGCTTTAGAGGAGAGTATTCTTAGAATTTCAAGAATGCCACACAGTGCTACTTATGATCGTCAAACCTGCCAACACAAGGCTGTGTTTGTCAATGGGCTAGTAAGTGGCCAAAGTGCACAAGAGGCTGTGATTTGGAATCGTGTGTGTGTGTAGACTACATCGCCACCCCGGGCAGTCAGGAGGATGATGTCCACAACATCCAGTCTGTGATCGACTCCCTGGCTCTGGATTACCTTCAGATCAGCCTTTCACACATCACAGGTGAGCAGCTCTTGACTCACTATTCACTAGTTAATTAACTAGTAACTACTCCTTATTCCCTAGGTATTCACTTGCTATTCAGTCATTCATCATCTGATCAAGTCAAATGTTATTTGTCACATGCTTCGGTGTGGGCGAACAGTGAAATGCTTACTTCCAAACAATGCAGAGAGAAATAAAAATGAGTTATAAATACACAAGTAATGATAACTTGGCTATATACACAGGGTACAAGTACTGAGTCGTTGTGCAGGGATACGAGGTAATTGAGGTAGATGTGTACATATAGGTAGAGATAAAGTGACTAGGCAACAGGATAGATACACTGCTGTTACTGTTTTATGTGATGAGTCAAAAGAGTTAGTGCAAAAAGGGTAAATGCAGATAGCTAAATAGTAACAAATAGCTAACTATTTAGCAGTATTATGTAGGGCTGGGCAGTATACTGTGTTTTGCGATATACTGGTATAGATGCACAGATTGGTTTGGGTTTTTACTTTTCCTTCTACACCGGTATTTGAATGTTTGGTTTGTTAAATGTGGCACGCAGCGTGTAACGTCCATTTTTATAGTCTACTTTGCTACTTGAGTCATCTCTCTCCACTCTCTCTATGCCGCGTTCCACCCAGACCTAGCCACGCTCCCTGTCACTCAAGGACCGCATTTGATGTTCGTCAAGCACGAGACACTTGGTTCAGTCTGCATGGTCAATGCAGCATGTGCAACACTGTTGATGACAACGATGCAGTTGGCACTTTGCTTCTTAATATAAACCTACTAGCATTCTGTAATTACACAATTTAACTTGTGTTTCTTACATATGAAAACAGCTAGTTTCTCTTTTCTTCTCAAGTTGTTCCGACATCTTGGTAGCTGCTGTTTGTTAGCGAATACATGTACTGAGTAAGAGCAAGCCTGATTTGCTATACAACCTGATAATACCAGTGATTGTGTAGACGTAAATCAGCACTTTTGTGCAACAGTGTATTAAAAATTAAAGAGGTAAACGCAAAGCTAGAAAATGTTAGCTACATGAAGTAGCTAAGAGAAGATTCAATTAGAGGTCGACCGATTAGGATTATTCAACGCCGATACCGATTTATTGGAGGACCAAAAAACCCCGATATCGATTAATTGGCCGATTTAAATAAATAAAAAAAGCAATTTTATATATATATATATAAATGTATTTGTATTAATGACAATCACAACAATACTGAATGAACACTTATTTTAACTTAATATAATACATAAATAAAATATATTTAGCCTCAAGTAGATGAAACATGTTAAATTTGGTTTAAATAATGCAAAAACAAAGTGTTGGAGAAGAAAGTAAAAGTGCAATATGTGCTATGTAAGAAAGCTAACATGAGAGCATGATAACATATGAAATCTCAGGAGTTGATAGGCTTGAAGTCATAAACAGCGCAATGCTTGACGCACAACGAAGGGCTGCTGGCAAAACACACGAAAGTGCTGTTTGAATGAATGTTTACGCGTCTGCTTCTGCCTACCACTGCTCAGTCAGATACTTGTATGCTCAGTCAGATACTTGTATGCTCAGTCAGATTATATGCAACGCAGGACACGCTAGATAAACTAGTAATATCATCAACCATGTGTAGTTAACTAGTGATTATGATTGATTGATTTTTTTTAATAAGATACGTTTAATGCTAGCTAGCAACATACCTTGGCTTACTGCATTCGCGTAACAGGCAGTCTCCTCGCGGAGTGCAATGAGAGGCAGGTGGTTAGAGCTTTGGACTAGTTAACTGTAAGGTTGCAAGTTTGAATCCCCCGATCTGACAAGGTAAAAATCTGTGGTTCTGCCCTCAGAACAAGATTAAATAAAGGTGTAATAAAATTGGGCCAAATCGGAGTCCAAAAATACAGATTTCTGATTATGGAAACTTGAAATCAGCCCAAATTAATCGGCCATTCCGATGTAGCCAAACATTATAGGGTCCCTTAGAAAACACCTATTAACACATTAGTTGTCACAATAACTCCTCCCTGGCATTTTCATTCGTTGTAATATCAAACAACATTGTATTGAAAGTGCCCACTATTATATTCCTTTTCTTTTTTTTCTTTTTATACAACACACAGGTCTTTCCATCATTGTATGAGTATTTTTTTTTTTTTTTTACCCCTTTTTCTCCCCAATTTCGTGGTATCCAATTGTTTTTAGTAGCTACTATCTTGTCTCATCGCTACAACTCCTGTACGGGCTCGGGAGAGACTAAGTTTGAAAGTCATGCGTCCTCCGATTAACAACCCAACCAAGCCGCACTGCTTCTTAACACAGCGCGCATCCAACCCGGAAGCCAGCCGCACCAATGTGTCGGAGGAAACACTGTGCACCTGGCAACCTTGGTTAGTGCACAGGAGTCGCTGGTGCCCGATGAGACAAGGATATCCCTACCGGCAAAGCCCTCATTAACCCGGACGACGCTAGGCCAATTGTGCGTCGCCCCACGGACAGAGCCTGGGCGCGGACCCAGGGTCTCTGGTGGCATCTGCAGTTACAGCGCCCTTAACTACTGCGCCACCCGGGAGGCCTACACTATTATATTCGAACTATATAATTAGAATAGACTTTCTATTCCCATGATTCCAACAGCTAACCCAAGTGTTTTGCTCTAAATCGCAAGTCAAATTGCAACATTTGGTTAAAAATAAGGCCCAGATTACTTGCCCATATCGTGCAGCCCTACGTGGCAGCGTGGAAATGATCTCAAATGCAGAAATGTATGAAAATTATCATTTTTGGGGGGTTGAAGTTGAATTGAACAGTAATAAAACAATCAGAATGGAGAAAGACCCATTGAAATAACTTAGAATGTATGTGATGCCACCCTAGGGTCACACACTACTCATAAAGAAATTTAGAACTTTTATTATTAAAAAAACATATCGTAAAAAAAATTTAATAGCGTGATATAATATTTTGGCCATATCGCCCAGCCCATGTCTTATAGCATGGGGGTAGAAGCTGTTCAGGGTCCTGTTGGTTCCAGACTTGGTGCATCAGTACTGCTTGCCGTGCGGTATCAGAGAGAACCGATGATGAATCCTGAAAGAAAATCGAGTGATCTATTTAGCTACAACCAGAGGGTCCTGGCTAAATTGCTGTTTAGATTTCAAAGCACAGCCTTGTTCAGAGCAAACACAACCCTCTTTGTTTAGGATAATTCACCGTAAAAAGATGCAGACTCGTTGGTTCTATTAAAAGGACAACAATGTGGTGTTTATTATGGTTCCACTGATTCATCGCTTGTCCTAATGGGTTTTTCCCCCGGCTCTAGGCGAGAACATTGTACGAGGGGACAAGGAGTCCATCAAGAACCTGTTGGAGATCTTTGATGGGCTGCTTGAGTATCTCACCGAACAGATCAGTGAAGAGGAGTCGCAAAATGGAGGTAGACAAAAAAATCTTATTTTACTCCATTACCCTCTCAACTGTTATATTTAGGCTAACCTTTATTTAACCAGGAAGTCCTATTGAGGTCAGAAGACCTGCCTGGAAACATACCTAAACATACAGCTGTTCTTCCTGACCTGATATCACCCTGTTCTTTCTGATCTCATATCACCCCTATTCTTCCTGATCTCATATCACACCATCTCCGTCAAACTTTATCTGTGTCACTGAGTGAGGCACAACCCTGTTTGGGTGAGATCACCCACACACATGAAGTGGACATAATGGCCTTTCTAAACCCGTTTTAGAGGCGGCTGGCTCTGGGATTACTGGGAAGCGGTTGGCAGCGCTCTGCATGTCTTTGTGTCCATTTATGGTGGAATGGTGGTCTGCTGGCCCTCTCTCCCATCGCAAAACACCAATTAGACTTTTAATGACCAGACTATCTGTCTGGACATTTAAATGTTCAGAAGGCTCTGGTGAAAATGACTGGTTTATCAAAATGGATAGGGTTGGTGACTTTGCGTGAGTCCAAAAGGAGCTGTGAAGTATTGGTTGATAATCCACCAATAACCGATTTTTTTCAATACATAGGATGAAAAAAGGGGACTCATGCTTACCTTAACACTTGCAGCCATTCTCATTGTCATTCGTTTCACAATGTAATAAATCGACATTTGAACCATATTTCTTGGACAGTTCTTTTGAATATAATTTTATGCGAATACAGTGTGGGAAAATTTTTATTTTCCCGGCATAAAACAGTATATCGGCAGATACATCGGTATCAGTAAGTTTTGATATTTCCAATTACTGGGATAGGCTATGCATGAGTCGCTACAGGTAATGTTACTGTCACACTCGATGAACTCTGTCGATGCACTTTCACAATGACATGGCTAGAACAGTTGCTTGTTTCACTTCAGCTTTCGGAAATGGGGTTGGATCTATGTGCTCCAATGTCTATGGATTGCTATGTTCCGAGTGCTTATTCTACTACTCTGACTGAGTCTGTTAGTGTGACTTAAATATTTGTATAATTACGGACTGATTGGTGGTCTGAAAGTCTACTGGTAGTTTGTTTGTTTCGTCATTGCAACACAGCAGGATCCTGTCAACTTCACCACATTGCGCCACGCTGTAATCACCCTTCAACCCTCCCCCTTTCCTCCCTCCAGACAAGGAACCAAACGGTGTTCCTGTTGAGGATGCCCCCCTCCCTACAGGGACAGTGGTCCCCCAGACAGAGGAACAGGAGGCCCTAATGGAGAGAGCCTCCCAGTATTCTAGTGTGCAGTGAGTGTTTTCAAGATATTCTATGCTACAGGTTCTTTGTACATTTCCATGGTTTCAGATTCAGTTCCTTCTTCGAGCAGGGTTCCAATTCTGTTGATACAACCAAAGACACTACATCATGAGACAATAAATGTATATATGCCATTTAGCAGACACTTTTATCCAAAGCGACTTAGTCATGCATGCATACATTTTTCATATGGATGGTCCCGGGAATCGAACCCACTACCCTGGCATTGCAAATGCCATGCTCTAGCAACTGCACCAGACAGGACCACTTCAAATGCCATCATCGTGTAAGTCAAGTCGGTACATCCTATTGACACAACAGCCAGTCAGGGAGCACAACACAAATGTCAACCGTAACGGCGAATGCTAAGGTTGGACACGGAACACAAACATCTGTGACATCACTATGTCTACTCAGCCTGTTCCGTTGGCTGTCGCACAGAAAGGCTGGCTGGAAAGTCAACAAAGCTGAATGAGTCATTGTGGGTGAGGTAAACCTCTGTTCCTAAACCAGGAAACTCGATGCATTGTTTTGAATAAGTGCAGGTTGTACTTGTTCTAACTAACTGGTATCACACAAACCAGACACACCGATGCACTTCCATTGAACTGTTTGGGTGGTCTTTCCTTTGGTTTACTTTGATAGTGATCCATCTGTAACTTTACGATTTTTCTTTTATCTTCCAGCTCTGCCGTCCAGTCTAGCAGCAAACATTCCCTTCACTCTTGGAATGCAGAGGAGACGGGCTCGACCAATGAGCTTATCCTCCTGGGAGACTCCGCCCGCACGTTCACGGCCAAACAAGAAGGTAGGCGGGACCAAAAGCTTGTTCCTGGCCCATGACATAGAATGCTGAAAAGGGAAAAGCTTTCCTGTCTTTCTGTATTTACATTTGGAATCAAATCCCATTTTATTTGCCACATGTTTCGTACACAACCGTTGTAGAGTAACAGTGAAATGCTTACTGACGGGTCCTTTTCCAACAATGCAGAGTTAAAGATAGAAATAGTAACAGAAGGAATACATACCCAGTGAATAACAATAATGAGTAAAAAGAACATGGCTATATACAGGGAGTACCTGTACCGAGTTGATGTGTAGGGGTACAAGGTAATTACATTCACACAACATTCAGACGCCCTTATGCAGAGTGTTGGTGTCAGTGTAAAGTATGTGTGAGTGTGTGGGTAGAGTCCAGTGTGTGTGCATAGTCTGTGCAAGAGAGTTGGTGCAAAAATGGTCAATGCAGGAAGTCCTGGTAGATATTTGATTAGCTATTTTTTGGGGGTCTTCGTCCGACACCGCCTGGTATACAGGTCTTGGATGGCAGGGAGCTCGGCCCCAGTGATGTACTGGGTAGGACTCGCCACCCTCTGTAGCGCCTTGCGGTCTGGTGTCTTGCTGTTGGTGTAACAAGCGGTGACGCAGCCAGTCAAGCTGCTCTCAATGGTGCAGCTGTATAACTTTTTGAGGATCTGAGGGCCCGTGACAAATCTTTTCAGAGAGGTTGTTGGCCTTGCACCACACCGCCAGGTCTTTGACATCCTCCCTATAGATTTTGTACATTGGTTTTTCTATTGTGTTATTGACTGTACGTTTGTTTATGTGTAACTCTGTGTTGTTGTCGCACTGCTTTGCATTATCTTGGCCAGGTCGCAGTTGTAAATGAGAACTTGTTCTCAACTGGCCTACCTGGTTAAATAAAAGAGGCTGCCTCGTTGTCGGTGATCAGTCCTACCACCGTTGTCGTCAGCAAACTTCATCCACCTTTCGCTTATCAAACAGCACATGATGCTGATGAGGTATCCAGTTTTTCCAGTCTTTTTTTGCTGTCTTTCCTATGGAATTCTTTATGGAGACAGTGCGGAATGTTATGTGGTCAGGGGGTTCGTTTTTCCTCAAGTGGAAGTAAAAAAAAAAACAACGAGGATTATGTCACCGTTTCCTTTTTACAAGCCCCTGTCCTCTCATTATTTTCCACTAAGTCCTCATGAGTCCCTACGTTTGGTTTTAATGATAGTCTTCAACAACGGTTTAGTTAGTTAGAATATGAATGGCCCGTGTACTTGTCTTTGCTCCATTGTATGGATCTTGTGTATATTCGCAAGACAATGCCAGGGTTATTGGCAAGGCATCGATAGCTAGGAGTACAGAACTGTATCTGAGAAAATAATTCAGAACTGTAGGCTACTTAAAGAACAGTGAACCAGTTGAGGCAAATCTGATTGTATAGAAACAAAAATAATATTTTACTTGAACCTTTGTTCAAACAGCCTGCATAACACTATTATAACATGACACGAATAGCCATAGCATCTGTTAACCATGGGAACTACAGTACTGAACAGTGTACACATACGCCTACAATACATTGCCTACAAAATCTACACCTCTAACCGCTTCTATTTTACCCCTCCCTAACAGTGGAAGCCTCTTCCCATGCTCCAGGCCCCAGCACCACGTGTGCCCCGGGAACCCCAGGCACCCAGGCCACTCTACTGAGGGAGCCCCTGCGCTCGGCCATCCCCCTGCAACCCCCCTACCAGACCACCCCCCACAGGCCCGACAGAGCTCCCCACTCGGGTAGCCAGTCTCCCCCAGCCAACGGTCTCAGCAGCGGGGCTGCAGTGGCGCAGGAGGCACCCACTGGCACCTCAGAGGTATGGCCGTCTAGTCATATATATCCATGCTGAGTCTATTCAAATTACGCTTTGTAATACAGTATCAACTTTCCGAAGACACGTTTTAACCAGTATTTCAAAGCTCTCAGAAAACGACTGTGTTCTGAAACACATTCTGAAGTGACCTCAGCCAATTACAGTTTATAGAACTGTAGCTTCCTTCCTCCTCTGACAAAGGATGAGCTGTTGCTGACTCATGCTGACTCATCCAAAATGGCCACGAGACTCATCACAGGAGTCACTTTTCCAATATGTTCCTCCTCTCTGTTTATGGGCGGCAACACCTGGGAATCACGTCACATCCCACCTGCTTGCCTCTGACAAGTCCAGACACGCTAGCAGGGGCAAATACTTTCCACTTGTTATTCCATTACCAACTGGTACTCGCTATGTCTGAAGAATAGCCAATACTATGACTGAGAAATTGGACATCAGTGGATCTAGAGTTGGAGAGACCTGACTGAGAAACAGTTCTACATTCCCATGTCATTTACAATATGACCCAGGGCCATATGTCCCCACCCAGCACAAGTTTCCACCCGAGAAGGAATGCAATGTTTCCACCTTATAGTCTCTCCACTGGGAAGAAAGACTGCATCATGGAACAGACCAGTGATGCAACTGAAGGTATAGGCCCAGTCACTTAGTCAGGATATATATATATACATACATACATACATACATACATACATACATACATACATACATACATACATACATACAGTGGGGCAAAAAAGTATTTAGTCAGCCACCAATTGTGCAAGTTCTCCCACCTAAAAAGATGAGAGGCCTGTAATTTTCATCATAGGTACACTTCAACTATGACAGACAAAATGAGGGGAAAAAAATGTATTTATTTGCAAATTATGGTGGAAAATAAGTATTTGGTCACCTACAAACAAGCAAGATTTCTGGCTCTCAGACCTGTAACCTTTAAGATGCTCCTCTGTCCTCCACTTGTTACCTGTATTAATGGCACCTGTTTGAACTTGTTATCAGTATAAAATACACCTGTCCACAACCTCAAACAGTCACACTCCAAACTACACTATGGCCAAGACCAAAGAGCTGTCAAAGGACACCAGAAACAAAATTGTAGACCTGCACCAGGCTGGGAAGACTGAATCTGCAATAGGTAAGCAGCTTGGTTTGAAGAAATCAACTGTGGGAGCAATTATTAGGAAATGGAAGACATACAAGACCACGCCGCCAGGGACTCAAATCCTGCAGTGCCAGACGTGTCCCCCTGCTTAAGCCCGTACATGTCCAGACCCATCTGAAGTTTGCTAGAGAGCATTTGGATGATCCAGAAGAAGATTGGGAGAATGTCATATGGTTAGATGAAACCAAAATATAACTTTTTGGTAACTCAACTCGTCTTGTTTGGAAGACAAAGATGCTGAGTTGCATCCAAAGAACACCATACCTACTGTGAAGCATGGGGGTGGAAACATCATGCTTTGGGGCTGTTTTTCTGCAAAGGGACCAGGATGACTGATCCGTGTAAAGGAAAGAATGAATGAGGCCATGTATCGTGAGATTTTGAGTGAAAACCTCCTATCAGCAAGGGCATTGAAGATGAAACGTGGCTGGGTCTTTCAGCATGACAATGATCCCAAACACACTGCCCGGGCAACGAAGGAGTGGCTTCGTAAGAAGTATTTGAAGGTCCTGGAGTGGCCTAGCCAGTCTTCAGATCTCAACCCCATAGAAAATCTTTGGAGAGAGTTGAAAGTCTGTGTTGCCCAGCAACAGCCCCAAAACATCACTGCTCTAGAGGAGATCTGCATGGAGGAATGGGTCAAAATACCAGCAACAGTGTGTGAAAACCTTGTGAAGACTTACAGAAAATGTTTGACCTCTGTCATGGCCAACAAAGGGTATATAACAAAGTATTGATAAACTTTTGTTATTGACCAAATACCATAATTTGCGCCTTCTTCACGACGTTGTCAGTGTGAGTGGACCAGTTTGTCTGTGATGTGTATGCCGAGGAACTTAAAACTTGCTACCCTCTCCACTACTGTTCCATCGATGTGGATAGGGGGGTGTTCCCTCTGCTGTTTCCTGAAGTCCACAATCATCTCCTTAGTTTTGTTGACGTTGAGTGTGAGGTTATTTTCCTGACACCACACTCCGAGGGCCCTCACCTCCTCTCTGTAGGCCGTCTCGTCGTTGTTGGTAATCAAGCCTACCACTGTTGTGTCGTCCGCAAACTTGATGATTGAGTTGGAGGCGTGCGTGGCCACGCAGTCGTGGGTGAACAGGGAGTACAGGAGAGGGCTCAGAACGCACCCTTGTGGGGCCCCCGTGTTGAGGATCAGCGGGGAGGAGATGTTGTTGCCTACCCTGGCCACATCTGCAGTCGTCATGCCTCCTTGCAGCATGCTTAAGGAACGTTCACGCAGATGAGCAGGGACCCTGGGCATCTTTCTTTTGGTGCTTTTCAGAGTCAGTAGAAAGGCCTCTTTAGTGTCCTACGTTTTCAGAACTATGACCTTAATTGCCTTAACGACCATTCCACAGGTGCGTGTTTATTAATTGTTTATGGTTAATTGAACAAGCACGGGAAACGGTGTTTAAACCCTTTACAATGAAGATCTATTTGGATTTTTACAAATTAACTTTGACAGGGTCCAGCAAAAGGGGTGTGTGTGTGTGTGTGTGTGTGTGTGTGTGTGTGTGTGTGTGTGTGTGTATCTCCCTCCCATGATCTCACATACCATTATGGGCGATGGTAAGGAGCTGTGGTGTAGATGAAATAAAATCAAGTATTGACCTGCACACACTACTGCTATTCTTTCTGTGTCTCGTTCTAATTCACTGCAATAAGGCAGTGTACTACAACTACTGTATTCACTTAGCATTGTTTTACAGTTTAGTCAGTTAGCAGACTTACAGGGTCAATTAGGGTAAAGTGTATTTCTCAAAGGCACATTGACAGATTGGGGATTCGAACCAGCGACCTTAACCGCTAGACTACCCGTGACACTGGCATTTCAATGCTTTGTACTGGTAGCGGTAGTTCACGTCATGCATCTCTTGTGTGATATGTCGTTAGCATCCGCTAGCTAGCCACTCAGACTCCTCTTGCTGGGTTCTCTTTTATCACAGTGTGATTTGGGTGTGAATTCTTCCCCCTCCCCCACTGAGTGGAAATGCATCCACCCCTTTGTCTCTGTCCCCTTTTCTCTGACTAATGAATGACCATCTCTCTCTCCCTCTCTCAGTCCCCAAGGCCAGTGGCTGACACAGTTTCCAATGGAGTGCGCTCGCCAGCCCACAACCACTCACCTGGTTAGTACACAGAATGGACTGCTCTGAATAGCACGGCTGTAGCCATTGAATTGAAGTATTTTTGCACAGCGTTCAGTTTATCAGAAATAAAAGTGTAGCACCTCAAACCATGTATCAATTTGATTGATTGATCTTACTACTCCATGCTTTTCATTTGTAGTCGAGAGTGAGAAGTCTGTGTCCAGTCAAACCAAGGTCAGGCTAGAGGAGGCCAAGGAGCAGCCAGAGGTAAGGCATAACAAACCACTCGCACTCTACACTGTTGTAGTTACAATGCCTCAAATTAGGACTAATTCAATAATTCAAGTCTACGTCATGCCTAATTCCAATCTAATTATTTGCTAATGCATGTCCAATTTACAGCTAATTCATGACTAGAGAGATTTGTGAAATATTCAACAATGTAATCTTCTCTATAGCCTACCAGTGTGGGTCCCAGGAGGGTTCTATTCCGGACACAGCCAGACATTCATTTCCTCACCCTGCAGGATGAGCTGGAGGACAGGGCACCACTGGACACTGAGGAAGAGGACGAAGAGATCTACACGCAGCAGGACAGCCGGGCTCACAGGGGGCGGACGGGGATCAGGTAAGAACAACACAATGGGAGGTGGTTAGAATGGCATTGTAGATGCATAGCGAGAAAATCAATGTACATGAACATAAGTTAGTTACACACAGATGTCCTACACACTGCCACTCAATCTAACATTCACCTCCCTGCCTTGCCCTTTTTGTCTCTGCTTTCCCTTTCTTTCTACCTTTTGTCCCCCTTTCCCCCTCCCTCTCTCCTGCCAGTAGTAGCAGGGTACTAGAGGAGGAGGATTGTGAGGAGCCTCTCTCCTGGCGTAGACAGAGAAACAGGAAGGCAGAACAGGAGCTGCACCACATGTCTGAGAAGCTGTCCCGACGACTAGAGGAGCTGGACCTGGTGAGCGGTACACGTGTGTGTGTGTGTGTGTGTGTGTGTGTGTGTGTGTGTGTGTGTGTGTGTGTGTGTGTGTGTGTGTGTGTGTGTGTGTGTGTGACGCGACGCGACGCGCTTGTCATTATGTGGATCAGGTAAGTTATATTTACATTGCTGGGATGCGTTCGGAGCAGTCTAACCGCGTGTCGGATGCCTTACAATCCCATTCACCAGGAGAACCTTCCCACCCGTGGCATGCGCCACAGCTGACCATTAATTGCACCGGTAAATTGTGTGTGGGGGGGGGACTGACTAAGGTGTCGGACCTGGGATTGTGTCACCCCCGGCATCTCAGCAATGTACATCAAGATTTAATGTGTGTTTCCACTCGTCAGATGTTAAAGAGAGCGCTAGGAGAGAGCGGAGAGCCCGACGAGGTCAAAGAGGAGGACAAACTGTCCCACCACAGTGACAGTGTCATGGAGTGTCGCAGGCCCCCAAGGAGGCCAACAGGTACATCCTCCACCTCTTCAATCACATCAGGGCCCGTGTTCATACATCATCTCAGATCTAGATTCAGTTTAGCCTTTTATCTCATAAGGAATACGATTTGTATGGGCAGATCCTAGATCAGCACTTCTACTTTGAGATGCACCGCACTTCTCCAACAAAAGCACAGTTGACTCGCCTGAATGTAGAAAAATAATAAGTCATTATTGACCAACTCTATGATTTAAAATTTCCTCGGCTTTAACCTTTAACCCTTCTCCCAGGTACTCCGCGAGCCCCCACAGCCCCCTGTACCCGCTCCCTGTCCCCCTCCCCTCCCCGGGCCCGTCGCTCTCTCTCAGGTCAGCTAGAGGGCGCCATGAGAGAGGCGGTGCGCGGAGAGGTCACACAGAGACGCGCCGCCCGTACGGGCCGACGGGAACTCCACCATCTTCCGCCCCAACACAAACACAGCCAGGTCAGAGGGAATTGCCATATCACATTAACCAATGCCATATTCAGTATAAAGATGAAATATTGTCACCCTTTAAGAGACAAGTTGAACTGTCTAACAAAATTGGTGTGTACACATCTCTCTCTAGCTGGAAAAAGCCTATGAGGAGGAGCTGAAAGTGTACGAGGACAGAGAACGGGCTGCTATGGCCAAGGAACGAACCAGAGCACAGGAGGCGGTGAGGGGGAGAGAGAGTGATGTGTAAACAGTATCAGACCTACTCATTTTAGCCCTGGGGAGGTGTGTGCATTAGACACCATGTGACTGTGTATACAGTAGCCCTCTGGCAGAAAGACTGTGTCCCAATATTATCTACAGCAGATGTTCTATGTGTGGTTCTGCCCTGTAGGAGAGGGAATACAGAGAGGCCATACTGAGAGATGTTCCCCGAACCCCCAAACCGTCCCAAGTGTACACCACAGCAGCCCAACACCGCTCCCCCAGGACCAGACAACCAACTCCGGGCCGCAGACGACAGGACAAAACCAGGAGAGCCCCACCAAGTAAGACCCCAAGCTGGAGTCTCTGCCAGTGAGATGGAGACAGTATCAACTCAATCTAGTCTAAGTACTGTACAAAGTGGCTTCCTCTCCTTCATTTGCCCTGAACTAAAAACACAGCATTGGCCTCTGAAACTAATATGGAGGATGCCTACCTGGCTATCTATTCAATCCTTTCACAACTACATATGCCTTAGGAGAAAGAGCTTGATATGGATTTGCGCATTAGTCTAAGTGCACGGTATGGATTTGGCCCTCTATATTAACCGTTTGTGCTTCTCTCTCTCTCTCCATTTTCTAGTGAAGGTGAAGGACAACGACCTGCTCCCCCTGCTCCTGGAGGAGTTCCCCCACCTGCACCTCTCGCCCCACTCCCTGGGCAGGATGTGGCAGCAGCAGCTGGGCCAGGTGGACCGCCTCAACGCCTCCCTCTCCCTGGACAACCAGAGGCAGGGGCCACGCACTAAACTCACCAGCCAGGTGGGGGCGCTATAACACTATTCACCATATAAACCACAGGGAGAGCTGGGAGGTTTGAGCTGAGCTTGGCTTGCCAGATGGATCTCTGCAAGTCTCCTACCTTTCTGTAATGTTAACACAGATGTCTAAGTGCGGAGCCTGTGATTGGGCGCAGACCCCATAATGAGACCAGGGTACACCCGTGCAACTTTTCCACATTGATCTCCTCCCGTTAACTTG
The DNA here is from genome assembly GCF_023373465.1 of Oncorhynchus keta. NCBI lineage: Eukaryota > Metazoa > Chordata > Actinopteri > Salmoniformes > Salmonidae > Oncorhynchus > Oncorhynchus keta. Next base: position 64,694,902 of record NC_068430.1, on the reverse strand, counting down.
TCATGTTCTCTCTCCCCAGGTGGAGGAGGTTCAGAGGAGACACAACCTGCTGGTGGAGATCATCCGCAAAGAGCAAGAACACAACAGACGCCTGGTGAGCCAGTCAAAACATGCACGAGGTTCAGTATGTAGGCTAGACACACACACACACACACATATTACCAAACACACACAGCATGCAATAATACAAACAGTCCCTCTAACTGTACAGCCGTCTCACTCCTCTCCCCCTCCAGAGGGATTTTAAGGAGCGTATCCAGCAACAGAAGTCGACTCAGAACCGTCTGAAGGAGCAGAGGCAGCAGATCGCCCGGGCCAAGAAGTACCACAGTGACTACCACGTCCAGCTCCGTGCGCGCATGATGAGGGCCCGCACGAAAGAGGAGAGGGTCAGTTAGTGACGCCATGCTACGCCTCAATACCCAACACGGTTTAGATGCTCCTAGAATTTCATGTTTCAACCCTTCAAACAGTACTTTCCATTCCATTCTCCATCCATGTATTTTGTGAAGGGAAGATTTAACACAATTGTCATCTATTAAGCTCTATTGTAAAATAGTCAAAAGTAAACGGGTCATGAACACCGTGACTATACAACACATGTAACGATATGGTGGTTTGTTTAGTGGTTATTAAAGGGTTGCGTAACTGTGTGTGTTGTGTTCCAGATGTTTAAGCAGGTCTTTGAGGAGGGCTTGGAGGTGCAGAAGGCTCGTCTCCGAGAGCAGAGGGCCTACGCCAAGGAGCAGCGCCAGGAGCACCAGAACAAACACCGAGACCAGATCCAGTCTATGGAGAACTATTACAAGGACCAGGTAGGACCAACACATGACCCTCTTTCATATTAACACACACACGTACCTTACAGATGTGGTTGGAGAGTAAGACCAAGAAACGGCCTCCTGATCTTCTCTGTTCCTACATCTGCACTGATGTGAAAGAACGGGACAGCAGAAAGCTAATTCCACACTGTTCTGCACTCTTTCAGTTTTCATTGTTGGCTGAAACTCTCGCTATAGAGCGACAGGATATCCAAGTACGGAAGAAGGCCCAAGAAAAGGTAAATGCACGCTAATGTACACACAATTTACTACATATGCCTGTACTTTGTCTGTACATTTTGGGGAGATTTGAGATACTTGACAAGTGAACTTATTCAGGTTTCAGCATGTGACTACTACATCCTACGGTATTGGGGTCAGGATATTAAAGTGTTTCTCTCTGCAGGCCCTTCAGAAGATGAAGCGAGAGCTGCGCTCCAAGATGGAGAGGGAGATAGGTGAGCTGCAGAAGATTATCGTCCAGGACGACGACGACGACTACTTCCACGGCCTGGAGGTCCAAAGGTTACGGGGTCGCGTGCAGATGGCTTCCTTCCAGTACAACACCAGCTGTCAGCACTGACCCCGCTAATGAGCTAGCAATCTATAGCTACCTACCGCTAGCTTTCCTTCGGCTGCTAAAAACAAACTTTAAAGTCTCTAAAACCCACGGATCTGAGTCCTACTCCTCGATTGTTTTAAATACTTGATTATTTAAGAATGTTAAAAAAAAAGACTCCCTCACTGTGTATTTTGTGTGCTGTCGTTTTGATTTTGTCGTTTAGTAAATTGTCTTTCACAGCCAAACGGGACCATTGTGAAAATTGGATGCAACACTAATTATGAATGTCATGCCAGGACAAGATTTTTTCCCCTCTTCCTTTTAATGGTATGCAGGATTTGTCTCTTGTAGCGTTTTTAACAGCGTTGATGAATGATTTATTTAATTGTACTGTAAATGACCTATTAATTAGTCTGGTTTTTAGGTTAACTTGTTCTGCTTTTTTAACACCAGAGAGCGCTGAAAGTTCCCTTTGCCAGTAAACTACCATACTAATAAACAAATCAGACCTGTTAAAAAGGCCAAGTAGCCGATTCCTATGCACTTCTCAGTAGTTGGGATTCAGATGTACCTTATGGAGGGTTTTGGGCGTGCTTCCATTGCACACACTGAATACATTTGAATTAAACCCCAGAAAACACACCCATGGGCTGGCCTACCAATTTGATCAGGGAGTTTTTGTTCAATTTGATTTTCTAATTTCTCTAAAACAATCCCTTTAAGGTGTATCAGCGCAAGCCTTGAATGGAGAATTGTTCAGAATATAGAAAGATGGCCATGAACACCTATGCGTCTTTGTTCAGTACCCATTATTTATTTAATGGAAAAATAGCCTTAGGGCACAAAAGGTGGTTTGATTCATTCTGAATGTTGGAAGTCTAATGCCTAAATAATACATATACCCTAATTGCCTGCACTGATCATGAAACTGTGTGATGGCAAGTGCAAAGTAACAGTTTGAGCTCCATAATGATTAAGCCTATAGGTCCCGATTGATTTTTACTATAATTTGCATTTGTTAAATCAAATGTAATGGAATGATAACACGAAACTGGCTGTTAAATATATTGCCCTACCGATTGTGGCTTTGAATATTTAACATATGCTATAGCCTACAAAATAAATTTAAGGTAACAGGAAAAGTCGGGCCATATGATTACAACATTCTAGGGAGCACAAAGGTTACATTTGACGCAACTTTCCTTGTCATCCAATTTGGTTTGCGTATAAATCCCTACAATAAAGATTCAGCATTTCATACTTTGCTGTAGGAAAGGTGCATAAATAGCCCTGCCTGTCATGTCAGTTTCCTGCCATGACTAGATTCACATTAATCGCCAAGTAAAATAGATCTATAACTGTCATTTATCCTATATTTACAATCCCCTTATCCAAACGGATTACTCATTGACCTAGCTTGTATCCATAGGTCTTATCAGTTGATTTAATGACATGAGGATTGTCATATCAGCAAAATAAGGTTTTTCCACTTGAAACCGGCAGGTTCTCTTGACATTATTCATGGTTGTGTATAAATGTGGTGGAATTAATTCAAGGTCAGAATATGGAGTGTCTGTAGACATAAGCAGCCACACCTCCATTAAAAAAAAAAATTGCCTACCTTGCTGTCACTGGCATTTCCCCCATGCTTAAGTTCAAGATTAGAAAGAAAAGTGCATTAAAATAGGAATAAAGTTTATTTTACCCACGCTAAACTCAAGTCTAAATTTCCCCTGTGAGAACATCACTTGTCAAGGCCACTCTGGTAGCTGATCGGGCCCAGTTTCCCAAGAGCATGTGAAGGCTAAGTTCATGATGCTTTTGGGAAATGAGCCCTGGTGAAAGCCATCTTAAAGACCTTCCACTCCATTGTTTTCACCTGTCATGTATTTTCAAATCATGGGAGATGAGAATGATTTTGAAATTGAGAGCCTACATGGTAAATAACTGACCCTCAAATTGTGTGCAACTTGTCTTACCAATTCCCATTTTATGAGACCTAGTTAAGAAAAAAAACATACTTCATTCTATGAAACATTATGCTGTGAGTTTCAAACAGCATAGAGTTTATTGCTTGTTTTCTGCAAGGGTACAAGAGGTTTATAATTTCCGCTTTTATTTTTCTTATTTACAGTGTCAGTTGAAGCTCACAGAGCAGCTGATGTGAAAAAACTATGAACACACTAATAAATACAACAGACTGAAAAATGAGAAATAAAAACATGTTAACATTTCAGACAAAAGTTTAGCAAATTTAATCAGAAGAAAACTAATTTACACACACAATACTTCCATACACATAGAATAAAGGAAAGTGGGTTTTACACCATGTGAGAAATTGCACCGGTCAGCGACAGAGTCGCAGGGCTCGGCTGGCAAAGCATGCTACGAGAAGCAACCGTCCATATGGTCTGATCTATTATCCAGAAACAACTCCACCTCATAAGACTGAGTGAAAGTCAATTATGGTTAGACGTAGATAGCAGAAAACAGTACTGTATGTGTGCATATGAGCTTTATGTGTGCATATCTATACGCGTATATATCTACATAAAAAGTCAATCAGTCCATTAACTATTTAGTAAATAGATGGAAGTTGCTGATTATAACGAAAATCACAAGTCTGCGTGTGCAAAAATGTCTGGTTGTTTTATGCATTTTATTCATTTTCTGTAAAATTAAAAAAAGGTTGCTTGTGATCCACCACATTAACAATATCTTATACTGTACAAAAGCACAATTTCAGGATACTTGATAATTGTCTATCTGAAGAGAATCTGCTTTACCTTTGAACACACTGGACTGGGTCTATTTTATTTTGCATGTACGCAAGGTGAATACAGTCCATGGTCATAGTCCACGTCCATTGCTATTAAACAGGCAGCATAAAATCAAAAAAACATTCAACAGAATTTTTTCGCATGTCAACACTCATTTTGCTCAGAAGGGACAAAATAATAGCAAATAAATATTGTTTTAAAAAAGTCCATTCATGCAAGGGTTGTGGTAGAGGCTCTATTAGGGTCATGTCTAGATGGTATACAGCATGTCAAACGGTGATTCTTCTATGCATTTCAGCAAACCCTAACCTTAACCTACTTCTCATAACCTGCTACGTTAATTCTCCTAAACCTACGAAACGTCCATTTTGACAAAAGCTGTATCCCTTTTAGACAAAGACCTCTAGTAGGGAGAGCGCTCTAGTCCCAACCTCACTCTTAGTGGCCAAAAGGTTATGCACTCAGCTCTCATTCAAGGAGAGGGTCACGGGTTTGACCTGACAACGGCTTCCATAACCAGAAGATACTCCCCCCCCCCTTTCACAGGTCAGCCTCACAAAGAGAGATGACTTCACCTGAGAATACAGAGGTCTGTGATAACACCAACATGCTAGCAAGTAAATTAATAGAAAGAGGAACAAGCCACATACAAAATAGGTATGTATTTGTACACATATATACTCAAAATTACAGGTTGATATACTTTTTTTGTATCTGTATATTTCCGTTGAATGCTGTATGGTTGGAATAAAATGTGGAATATTCATTTGAACTTAATATGAAGAAAGCATGTCCTTTGTTGCCCTTCAGTTTGTAAAGTGCTCTAGAGTGGCAACGGGGGGAAAAAAACATCCTGCCATCTTAGGTTGGATGTCACTTTGAAAACACTGACATCTTCCATGAATTGCTTTCAACTAGCCTGGTCCCTGGGAAAGAGTTCCCACTCACTAGACAACGACGCACTTTGAGGGTTTGTTAAGGAATTTCAATGTTGTGATTTATTAGGTACAGTGTGCTATAGTGGTGTTTAGCGTTAAGTTCAACTCACCAAAGCGCAACAGGTCTACTCTGTGTAGCTGGACGGGGTTAGGTGTTCAGGTTAGCATGTCCATTAGCTTTTGATGTCAAGAGGTGGCAGGAAGTTAGCTGTGTGAGATGGTATTGGTCATCAGTAAGACCTAGTTTCTCCTGGTTAGCTCATGGTCAGGAACCCCCCCCGGCCCTAGTCATCTACTCAGCGTGGACCTTCATATTTCTCTCTCCCAGACCAAAGTCAACAATAACTTCTTTAAAATACTCTCGTTGCAGTCTGGACCTTGGTATTCGATCGCACCAGACGACCCACAACAAAAGAAATGTGCTTTCACGGAACGCACATACTAGGGACCAGAGTTTTCTTCGGTTAGGAAAAACTCCTGGTCCAACACAAAACGGGTTGTTCTGTGGATTTCACCGTTATGACATACAAACTATTACAAAAAGAAAACAAAAAAACTCAATAAAAGCTGGCATTCTCGCAGGGTTTCAAGGTAAGTAATCGTCACTCGTCTGTAGCAGCTGAAAAAGGAAGTGATATTTCTAAAAAATAATGCGGTGAGAGAGGAGTGTTCCCGTGTGGTCTGCCTCTCAGTCGGTCTTCATATTGTCCTGGGGGACTGGGCAGAAAGGGGTGTGGTCACAATCCTCATGGGCGTGCCTGAATGTTGCAGGGTTCCCGTGGTGACAGCAGAGTCTATAGTCTTGCTGAGCTGACCTTACAAAATACACACACATTGACACACACACACACGCATACACACTTCCCCACTGATGTGTCACTCATTCCACCGCAAAGCCACACGTCTCCTCGATGGCTGTCAGCAGCTTATCGTACAGCTTGTCATATTGCTCGTAGGCGGGAACGTCAATCCGGTTAAAGCTGGACAGTGGGAAAGGGGGACAGAGAGGGAAAGGGGGACAGAGGGGGAGAGAAAGTTTGGAAGAGAGAGGAGTACATGTTTTGCTTTAGTAGACAGTTTTGAAGCACCTTTATAACCTTCCCTATCGATGAATGAATGACATGTCACCAGTTAGTGAGCCATCCCTCATGGGATGAATTGACGCCAACAAACATTACAATAATTCACTGTGATAATTCTATCTTTAAACTGTTCTCCATACAAAACATTGGATTTGGACATGCATTGAAAACCGGTAATATCATATGAGTTGGGGGATTGGTAACCCTTTTCACAGCACGTCTTCACCTCATTGACAGGTCATTGTAATTAAGAATATGTTGTTAATTGACTAACCTGTATAAAAAGGTTAAATGTGTGGAGAAGCAGTCTTGTAGCAGTGTGTCGAAGTGGAACTTTAACTGTACTCACCAGGTGTGGGCTTTGGGTAGATTGTTGGTGTTGGCATCGATCTGGTGGATGGTGAACAGTCTGGGCCCCGCGGCACCTGGAGGGTCAGGGTCAGGGTCACACACACACACACACACACACACACACACACACACACACACACACACACACACACACACACACACACAGAGAGAGAAAAAGAGTCAGCATAAATTCTCAGGCTGTCCATCATTATATTTCTCTACACACAGACAGACAGTTCAGGACAGTTGACCAGTTGAACTCAGTGTTTAGAACGTGAACAAACATGGCTGCTGTTTTAACGCAACACTGGGTGTATATTTTATATACTGTATATTTTCGTTCAGAAAGCCAGCTGGGTTGGCCTCAGACACAGGCAGGCGCACACACACACAGACAGACACGGCTTGAACAGAAAGAACAACTCTCCAACACGCACACTCAGAAACACACACAGCTGCACTCTGAGGTCTTCTGTTCCCCCAGGGCTTCCTGTCTGTCTGGATTTAACTAAACCCACTGGTCGACCACGACACTGTCATGAAGAAGGGGTCACCTCAGGCAGTCTGAGAGACTCAGTGTTTTCCACTAGCGTCGCCTGTCGGCTACATAACCAGTTAAACTCACTTTCAGCCCGGTACTTTTTCCCACTTAAATGAATTAAGCTACTTATTTTTGTTGTTGTTTACAATTCGCAAGACAGAAAATGTATTAAAAATATATTCTAGCAATCTATTGATAGGACAAGTGCCTGTCAGTCACAAAGTGAGCAATGACAAGAAAGCCTGCTCGTTTGATAATCTGCTTTCTGTTCCGCCTCCCGGTACCTGGGTGTCTGTGTTGTGTACACTGTGGTTGCAGTCAAATTTATTTACACAAAGGGAGCGCGCCTGATGCTCTCATCGTCTATGAGTCAATTTGCACGTCCCATATAAATGTGGTAACGATGAGTCGAAACCCACTTAGCCTATTGTTTCTGGGCACATTCATTTATTTTCTTTCGTGTGTTTCATATGCAGCCACCAAGTGCTAGAGCACAGGCTTACTGAGCCGTTCATTTGGCTCCCTAACTTGCATAGCTGTAGCCTTTATGGTGATAATCTGCAGATAAATTATGAAAACAATCGATGAAGATGGTGAATCCTATTCACTGCAGGTACAATTGGTAGGGTAGTGGAGAGATAGCCTCACTCTGCTCCAAAATATAATAAAAGAAAAGAGATTGAATTGTTTTAAAAGCTAATGACACTTCCAGTGACTTCAGAAAGAATTCACACCCCTTGACTTTTGACACATTTTGTTGTGTTACAGCCTGAACTTTGTGTAACTGGCCTACACACAATACCACAAAATGTCAGAGGATTTGGAAAAATTAATTATTAAAATATTAAAGCCGAAATATCTTGATTCAATAAGTATTCAGCCCCTTTGTTATGGCAAGCCTAAATAAGTTCAGGTGTAAAAATGTGCTTAAGTCATACATAATATGTTGCATGGATGATGTTTGAATGACTACCTCATCTCTGTACCCCACACATACAGTGGGGAGAACAAGTATTTGATACACTGCCGATTTTGCAGGTTTTCCTACTTATAAAGCATGTAGAGGTCTGTCATTTTCTATCATAGGTACACTTCAACTGTGAGAGACTGAATCTAAAACAAAAATCCAGAAAATCACATTGTATGATTTTTAAGAAATTAATTAGCATTTTATTGCATGACATAAGTATTTGATCACCTACCAACCAGTAAGAATTCCAGCTCTCACAGACCTGTTAGTTTTTCTTTAAGAAGCCCTCCTGTTCTCCACTCATTACCTGTATTAACTGCACCTGTTTGAACTCGTTATCTGTATCATAGACACCTGTCCACACACTCAATCAAACAGACTACAACCTCTCCACAATGGCCCAGTCATGACAAAGATACAGTCGTTCTTCCTAACTCAGTTGCCGAGGAGGAAGGAAACCGCTCAGGGATTTTACCATGAGGCCAATGGTGACTTTAAAACGGTTAGAGTTTAATGCTGGATTAGGAGAAAACTGAGGATGTATCAACAACATTGCAGCTACTCCACAATACTAACCTAATTGACAGAGTGAAAAGGAAGAAGCCTGTACAGAATAAAAAATATTCCAAAACATGCATCCTGTTTTCAATAAGGCACTAAAGTAAAAACTGCAAAAAATGTGGCAAATAAATTCACTTTATGTCCTGATTACATAGCGTTATGTTTGGGGCAAATCCAACATCTCTGAATACCACTTCACATTTTCAAGAATGGTGGTGGCTGCATCATGTTATGGGTATACTTGTAATCAGCAAGGACTAGGGAGTCTTGCCGATGCACAGGCAAGATGCTAGAGGAAAACCTGGTTTAGTTTGCTTTCTACCAGATACCGGGAGATGAACTCACCTTTCAGCGGGACAATAACCTAAAACAAGGCCAAATCTACACTGGAGTGGCTTACCAAGAGGACATTGAATGTTCCTGAGTGGCCTAGAAACAGTTCTTACTTAAATCGGCTTTAAAATCTAATAGCAAGACCTGAAAATGACTGTCTCTTAGAGACATACCCAGAAAGACTCTCAGCTATAATTGCTGCCAAAGATGCCTCCAAAAAGTATTGACTCAGGGGTGTGAATACTTATGTAAATGAGCTATTTCCTTTTCCATAACTTAGCAAACATTTCTAAAAACATATTTTCACTTTGTCATTATGGGGCATTGTGTGTAGATGGGTGAGAAAAAAAAAGTAATTGAATCAATTTTTAATTCAGGCTGTAGCAACAAAATGCGGAATAAGTCAAGGGGTATGAACACTTTCTGAAGACACTGTAAACACACCACCCTTTCTCCACCCCCCATCTCTTTACCTTGTAAAGCCTTGAATCCCTGCAGTGGGACTCTAGATGACCCGGTAACAAACTGCAGCAGTCTGGCCCTCCTCTCCTCGTCGTAGGACTCCACAGCCTTCCAGAACCACTTGACCACGTTGCTGTCCGTGGTGCAGTGCTTCAGGCGCGTGTTGCTCTTCCAGTCTGCTATATCGATCTTCCCCAGGCCACACACTATCAACTGGGGTAGGGAGGAGAGGGAAGAAAATAGTTGATTCGATGGTTTGAAGGGGTGTATATTCATGGGAAATAGTATGGTAGCCGTCACCTTTCATTTAATTTAAAAAGTACATCCCAAGGTCTCAGATTCATCTTGGGAACCCCCCATACCAACACAAATATGTATGCTCTTGAGGAATGATGTCAGGTTTCCAGTAAGTGAATAATTTCTTTCCCAAACCATGTTATATGCAACTGTCTACATACCTCTAGTTCCTTCTCGTCAAAGGACTTGAGCAGGTGCTGTGGGATGACCTCGTTGAAGCCCTTCTGCAGGGCCAGGAACTGAGCCTCGATTCCGTGGAGGAACCTCCAGTTCACATACAGCCTATAGAGAGAGAGAAGGTAAGACTTAAGTCAGTATAAGTCCATACAACATTGCAACATGTGAAACCCCCACAGCAGTTCAACCAAAACCAGGGCTGGGGGATAAGTCTTTTTGCTGTGCTGGTAATCTTGGGTAGATAGAACCAAATTCAGATTTGGTTCTGTGGGGAGGGTTGAGATTTGGCCTAGTGCGAGAGGCGAAGTCCTTTTAAATCCTCAGCCATCTTTCCCGAAATTCGAAAGATGCCAGGTAACAACCATCTCCGCTTAATCGTGATTTGTCCAAATAATCAGTGACGCAAAAACCAGCGCACCAGAGGAATTATTCCTCTTAACCCTCATATCCCATACGTCCCAGACAGATTTAACTTCCGTTACGGATGGGGGAAGAGACTCCTGTGCTGCTAACTGGCTGGTATGCAGCTGCTGTCTTGGTTGGACCAGGTCGCTCTTGAAAAATAGATTGTATCACAATGAGAATAACCTGGATAAATGAAGGTTCAATCAAATCAAATTTTAAAAAATGAACCCCATTGGTTGTCAGAGGATCGACGTCACGCCATCACAAGGTATGCTTCAGGTGAATACTTGAGACGTGTGTATCGTGTCGGCCAAGTGTGTGTGTGTGTGTATCGTGTTGGACGTGTGTGTACCGTGTCGGATGTGTGTGTGTGTGTGTATCGTGTCGGCCGTGTGTGTGTGTGTATCGTGTCGGCCGCGTGTGTGTGTATCGTGTCGGCCGCGCGTGTGTGTATCGTGTCGGCCGCGCGTGTGTGTATCGTGTCGGCCGCGCGTGTGTGTGTATCGTGTCGGCCGCGCGTGTGTGTGTATCGTGTCGGCCGCGCGCGTGTGTGTATCGTGTCGGCCGTGTGTGTGTGTGTATCGTGCCGGCCGCGTGTGTGTGTGTATCGTGTCGGCCGTGTGTGTGTGTATCGTGCCGGCCGTGTGTGTGTGTATCGTGCCGGCCGTGTGTGTGTGTATCGTGTCGGACGTGTGTGTGTGTGTATCGTGTCGGACCTGTGTGTGTGTGTGTGTATCGTGTCGGACCTGTGTGTGTGTGTGTATCGTGTCGGACCTGTGTGTGTGTGTGTATCGTGTCGGACCTGTGTGTGTGTGTGTATCGTGTCGGACCTGTGTGTGTGTGTGTATCGTGTCGGACCTGTGTGTGTGAGCGTATCGTGTCGGACCTGTGTGTGTGTGTGTGTGTGCGTATCGGCCCTGTGTGTGTGTGTGTGTGTGTGTGTGCGTATCGGCCCTGTGTGTGTGTGTGTGTGTGCGTATCGGCCCTGTGTGTGCGTATCGTGTCGGCCATGTGTGTGTGTATCGTGTCGGCCGTGTGTGTGTATCGTGTCGGCCCTGTGTGTGTGTGTGTGTATGTGTATGTGTGTGCGTGCGTATCGTGTCGGCCGCGTGTGTGTGCGTATCGTGTCTGCCGCGTGTGTGTGCGTATCGTGTCTGCCGCGTGTGTGCGTATCGTGTCGGCCGTGTGTGTGTGTGTGCGTATCGTGTCGGCCGTGTGTGTGTGTGTATCGTGTCGGCCCTGTGTGTGTGTGTGTGTGTGTGTGTGTGTGTGTGTGTGTGTGTGTGTGTGTGTGTGTGTGTGTGTGTGTGTGTGTGTGTGTGTGTACGTATCGGCCGCGTGTGTGTGCGTATCGTGTCGGCCGGGTGTGTGTGCGTATCGTGTCGGCCGGGTGTGTGTGCGTATCGTGTCGGCCGGGTGTGTGTATCGTGTCGGCCGGGTGTGTGTATCGTGTCGGCCGGGTGTGTGTATCGTGTCGGCCGGGTGTGTGTATCGTGTCGGCCGGGTGTGTGTCGTGTCGGCCGGGTGTGTGTATCGTGTCGGCCGGGTGTGTGTATCGTGCCGGCCGGGTGTGTGTATCGTGCGGGCCGGGTGTGTGTATCGTGCGGGCCGGGTGTGTGTATCGTGTCGGCCGGGTGTGTGTATCGTGTCGGCCGGGTGTGTGTATCGTGTCGGCCGGGTGTGTGTATCGTGTCGGCCGGGTGTGTGTATCGTGTTGGCTGGGTGTGTATGTGCGTGCGTGGGACCCAGGCGACGGTCTCCTCCTCTATACCTGACATACTCCTTCTTGGTGTCCTCAGAGACAGAGACAGTCTTGCCGTTGGGCTTCAGTTCGTGCTGGATGATCTCTCCGTAGGCATTGTGCTCCACACAGAATGTATGGTCCAGCACCCCCGTGATGTCATTGTCCCTGGAGGGGGGAGAAGACGGAAATGTTAGTTAGTAGTCGGACGTTTTAGGCTGCCTTGTCAACAGAGGGCGCTAGTGTTGACGGGAGAGTAGTTGGTTCATGGGGGTTGTTGTTTTAGTGGCATTTCATGGATACAGAACAGCCAACATGTCAGCTCAAGGTTGGCGTTTGTATTTTGTATACAGCATCCACACGTGCAAAGGCCAACATTACACATGCTATCCTGTGTGTATTAATATGCGTGGCTGTGCTTGTACAGTATGTTTGTCTCCGGGTGTTCAATTGTGTCTGTGTACAAGCGTCTGTATCTGTGTGTGTATCAACACTGTATGTGTCCAGGGCTATACACTATATATACAAAAGTATAAGGACACCCCTTCAAATTAGTGGATTCAGCTATGTCAGCCACACCAGTTGCTGACAGGTGTATAAAATCGAGCAAACAGCTGTGCAATCTCCATAGACAGACATTGGCAGTAGAATGGCATTACTGAAGAGCTCAGTGACATTCAACGTGGCACCGTAATGGATGCCACCTTTCCAACAAGTCAGTTTGTCAAATTTCTGCCCTGCTAGAGCTGCCTGGGTCAACTGTAAGTGCTGTTATTGTGAAGTGGAAATGTCTAGGAGCAACAAGCTCACAGTGCGGGACCACAGCGTGCTGAAGCACACGCTGTGTAACAATCGTCTGTCACTACCGAGTTCCAAACTGCCTCTGGAAGCAACGTCAACGTCAGCACAAGAACTGTTCGTCGGGAGCTTCGTGAAACGGGTTTCCACGGCAGAGCAGCCACACACAAGCCTAAGATCACCATGCGCAATGCCAAGAGTCGGCTGGAGTTTTGTCCCTCGCCACTTTTGGACTCTGGTGCAGCCTGTATTGGACCTATATGAATTCTGGCTAATTTTGAAGCACGTTGTGCCCTTGAAACTAACATGTAACCCTGTAAAGCTATTTGTTTATTATCAAAGCTACAATGTTGATATGAATCCCAGTCATTGAAATGACAAAGTAATGTGTAGAATATCAGGTTTTTACATTGCGTAAAAAAGGACCGTTTCTAACAGATGCATTACATCGAAAACTGTCCACTGTCTCTCTAAGAATGTCAGTGACGTTCTGAGTGACAACATGCAAATCAGTCATTCATTCATTGCTATGATCATTGATCCCCAGAAGAAGCTATCCCTTTCCCATTCTTTCTGTGCCCCCAAATGTTTGGGCATACTGGAAAAGTTAACAGGTTGTTCGCTAGCTAGCTAATGAGGTAACATGACCGAACAAGGTGTTAACGGCACACAAGTCGTTTTAGAACGGCCCACGGTTTATGAGCGGAAAACACGTCCCGTCACTGGAGATGCTTCCAGCTGCAGCACCAAATGAGCAATAGATGGAAAAACAGAGAGCTGGTAATGTGGGTCACAGCTTTTGAACAGTTTGCGCTAGAGACAATAACCGTTTTTTTTTCTCCGGGGCACTCGGAAACAGTGGTACAGTGAAGCATAATCATTACAACAATTATCATCTGCCAGTGTTTTTTTTCCCTTCAAGGCAAACTGGTGCTCCCAATTTTTAAATCCAAAGTCGCACAGCAAAATATTTAGGAGCATATGCGACCAAAGTGGTCACGCGTTAGAGCCCCTGTACGTGTCGGTGTCTCCTACTCACAGGATCCAGACCAGGCTGTTGTGGAGGTCCGGGTCCACTGACTCCATGTCGTCCAGGGTGATGGGTTTCCCCAGCAGCTGTTTGTAGAAGGGCAGGGTGAAGCCCCCGTCTATGTAGTGGCCGTGGAACACGGCCATGCCCATGATACGGCCCACAAAGTGGAAGTAGGACAGGTGCTCCTGGAGGAAAGGAAAAGAGAGATGAGTTTTGAGGTTGGCCATCGATGCATATTTTTGGGTTATTGACATGTGCGAGTGTGGTCACTATTGGGTTGTCGAGAAAAGCGTGATATAAATGTAGCTTATCATCATTATTATACTGAAGTCCCTCCCCTTTGACTTTCTCATCCAATGGGCTTGAGGTGGTGGTGAGAGGACATAAGGAATCAAGAAAACGTAATTGAGATTCTCCCCATGTCTACTTCTCCACCTTCAGTTTACAAGAACCTCCATCTCTTAGGAATTCTGTTTGTGGTTCGTTCCCCTTCCTCCTCTCTGTTATTATGTGTCTCTCTATGTATCTATTGATTCCTCTATTTCTCTCTCTCACCGGGTTGACGGCGCTGTCTGGGTTGATCTGCAGGGTGTAGATGTCGTCTCTGGAGTACTGGAACAGGCCGTAGTAGGGGTTCAACATCTCATGGGACAGCAGGTACAGCCACTCCCTATATGACAGACAGACATCTGGTTAGTCACGTGACACCGGCATTAATAAAAACACCATTTTTGGGGGGTTGCATGTGGCCACATGCCCCCAAAAATATTCTGTTTGATGTATCAAGCTTTTTGAATGTGAATTTCCACAGTGGTTGTTTCTTTCTGGACTACTGTCCTATAAGGAAAATCAAATATTTTGAAAAGGCATCATTTTGGTTGACCTCATGGTTTTATTAAACAGTGTTTAAGCCTGGAGGTGTGGATGACTGCAGTACCTGGCCACTCCTCCATAGTCCAGGCCCTCCTCTCCTCTGAACTTGACCATCAGTCTCTTCCACAGGTCCTTGGGACGCATCTTCATCACCTGGCGGTACGACTCCTGCAACACAACAAAAGAGAGCATGGGTATGTTAACCTTGGGTGTATTCACTAGGAACCAAACGGGGAGGAACCTACCTGAGCCGGTCCAATAGAAACTCTTGTTTTTGTTGCAAAACATTGCTACGCTTTGCATTAAGGAATACACCCCTAATCTTAAGATGTGCCAACCTGCAGGCCATTCAACTTGACCCTCAATCATACTGTTTCTGTTCTAAACAGAGCTTGTTGTTTTATGCAGCAATAAGAGCATTAGTGGATTACAATGTTCCGGATCCGAATTCCACCACTGATCATGTAAAGTCTGTTTTTTTAAAGTGGGGCAGAGAGTAAAACAATATGCGGTCGGCAATTTACCATTGTCATAATACTCCCTCAGATTAGTCAATTCACCATCCAGAACTGTTTGACAGCGCTGCACACCTCTCCTCTTTCTCGGTCTCTCTCTCTTCTGGTAGACTAGGACCTAGTGGTGCCTGGGAGTAACCAGCAGCACCAACACCATGACATCTGTGCCTGGGCAAGAGAGTGTATGTGTGAGTGGGCTTCATGTGCACTAGCACTAACTACCTTTACATTACGTGAGGGCCTTTTCTCTCGCTCCCTATTTTCTCTATCAGGGTCCAGAGTAACTCAGGAGGGCTGCCATCAAAAACAAACTCCTGCCACCACAGCACAGAGCTTGTGAGGAGTGTTGCAAATATGAACGCAGCAAAGCACGGGAAGCAGGCTCGAGGAGAAGCAGGAGAGTGAAGCAAGGGTTATTAGTTATGAAATTACAGTACACTGGTCAGCGGCGAACAATGCCATCAGTCCCTGTTGAAAACTAGAGTTAATCACAGGCAGGACGCGCACACACACACACGCGCTCGCTCTGCTTTCTCGCAGATCGTTTCCCCCCTTGCTGTCACGTACCGAGGATGAAGTCATCTTTTTTTCTTTGCTCAAATTGTACCGCCGAAAGATGTCGTCCCCCCCTTCTCTCCTCCTTCCCCCTACTTTTAGCGGCTGAAATCATCCTGAAAGAATGCCTTGCCGTGGAAGAACAGATGATTGGAGGAGGAGAAGGAAAGAGGAAACTGTGGTGTTTGACGGGGCCTTTTTCACTTTGTTTTTTACGGCGAATCGTAACGAATTTGGGGGTATTACCGCTCAGTTCTCGTAGGCATTTTCTTGCAGACTGTAAATGGATGCAAAGCCACAATTGTACGGGTGTGCATATTTGTAAACTTGTAACAGAGTGTGTTAAAGTATGTTTATACAGTGGGGAGAACAAGTATTTGATACACTGACGATTTTGCAGGTTTCCCTACTTGTAGAGGTCTGTGAAGCATGTAGAGGTCTGTGAATCCAGAAAATCGCATTTTATTGCATGACATAAGTATTTGATCACCTACCAACCAGTAAGAATTCCGTCTCTCACAGACATGTTAGTTTTTCTTTAGGAAGTCCTCCTATTCTCCACTCATTACCTGTATTAACTGCACCTGTTTGAACTCGTTACCTGTATAAAAGACACCTGTCCACACACTCAATCAAACAGACTCCAACCTCTCCACAATGGCCAAGACCAGAGAGCTGTGTAAGGCTATCAGGGATAAAATTTTAGACCTGCACAAGGCTGGGATGGGCTACAGGACAATAGGCAAGCAGCTTGGTGAGAAGGCAACAATTATTAGAAAATGGAAGAAGTTCAAGATGAGGGTCAATCACCCTTGGTCTGGGGCTCCATGCAAGACCTCACCTCGTGGGGCATCAATGATCATGAGGAATGATCAGCCCAGAACTACACGGCAGGACCTGGTCAATGACCTGAAGAGAGCTGGGACCACAGTCTCAAAGAAAACCATTAGTAACACACTACGCCGTCATGGATTAAAATCCTGCAGCGCACGCAAGGTCCCCCTGCTCAAGCCAGCGCATGTCCAGGCCCGTCTGAAGTTTGCCATTGAGCATCTGGATGATCCAGAGGAGGAATGGGAGACGGTCATGTGGTCTGATGAGACAAAAACAGAGCTTTTTGGTCTAAACTCCACTCGCCGTGTTTGGAGGAAGAAGAAGGATGAGTACAACCCCAAGAACACCATCCCAACTGTGAAGCATGGAGGTGGTAAACATCATTATTTGGGGATGCTTTTCTGCAAAGGGGACAGGACGACTGCACCGTATTGAGGGGAGGATGGATGGGCCCATTTATCGTGAGATCTTGGCCAACAACCTCCTTCCCTCAGTAAGAGCATTGTAGATGGGTTGTGGCTGGGTCTTCCAGCATGACAACGACCCGAAACACACAGCCAGGGCAACTAAGGAGTGGCTCCGTAAGAAGCATCTCAAGGTCCTGGAGTGGCCAAGCCAGTCTCCAGACCTGAACCCAATAGAAAATCTTTGGAGGGAGCTGAAAGTCCGTATTGCCCAGAGACAGCCCCGAAACCTGAAGGATCTGGAGAAGGTCTGTATGGAGGAGTGGGCCAAAATCCCTGCTGCAGTGTGTACGAAACCTGGTCAAGAACTACGGGAAACGTATGATCTCTGTAATTGCAAACAAAGGTTTCTGTACCAAATATTAAGTTCTGCTTTTCTGATGTATCAAATACTTATGTCATGCAATAAAATGCTAATTCATTACACAAAAGTCATACAATGTGATTTTCTGGATTTTTGTTTTAGATTCCGTCTCTCACAGTTGAAGTGTACCTATGATAAGGTAAGTAGGAAAACCTGCAAAATCGGCAGTGTATCAAATACTTGTTCTCCCCACTGTATATATTTTCAGTATAAAGCGCTTGTTTGGGTTTTATGAGCATGCACAGTACTATTGCATGTGTCATTTTTACATGTATGCATTAGTGTGTGTACAAAACATTAAGAGCACCTGCTCTTTCCATGACAAAGTCTGCACCTCAATATTAGGAAGGTGTGTGCAGCCTACTTTAAAATGTACGCTTCATTTGTGGTGGATGAGTGAGTTACGTCTCTCAACGTAAAGCACTACCTAATATACATGCAAATGCAATCCATTACGATACAGTATAAATGAAGCCATCAATCACACACACTTGGACAAAGTTTTCACACAGGGTCCCTCAGTTTACCTCAAAGATCTCCTCACGGCAGACCTCGATGCGACAGTGTCCTGCCTGGGGCTGCTGATTGGACAGCTCCTGCCGGAGGATCTTGAGCTTCTGGACCAGGTCCCTCTTGTACTTAGGCACAGTGAGGCACTCAGCCTCCTCGGGGAGCTGGGCCGGGGACAACGCCGGGACCTGCGGGGGGGGCTGCTGCTCCTTCAACTGGTTCGACTGACGACTACTGGGGAGGGAGACCAGCAGAAATGCTCAATGTTAAACAGTACAAGATTGCAATATGAAATCAAACAAAACAATTGTAACACATGGAATGAAATGATTAACACCATCTTTCTCTCTCTTGAGTATTGTTTGTGGAGGATACGGGGTTAAAAGTACATATATCTCAGCTCGTTGTCGAGAGGGAGTTGTGGTCTGTCTGTGCCTTTTGCCCTCCGCCACCTCATTCTCTCCTTCCCTTTCATTTTAGGTGCTGGCAGACTAATTAAATAGGCAGCCTTCGCTTTGTAAGACACCTCTGTTTCCTCTTTAAAGCCTCATAGTGCCTTCAAAGTGAAACTGGCGCCTTCGTCGGTGCCCTCTGCCACCCTGCCCCTGGCTAACCGCGGCTGGGGCCACCGCAGCCCTGGCTCTGTACCCACGTCAATCTATGCCCATATGGGATGGTTACATGCCTGGGTGGGCCTCGTAAAAACACAATTCACCCCCCCCCACCCCAAAAAGGGCCAGAGTTTCCAACAGGACAGTACTGTACAGAAGACGGAGTCCCTAATAAAAGGACATACTGTGCAGTAGCAGTACAGTTGCGGCCAAACAATGGTGGTTCACAGAGAGGAAGTTCTTTAAACCTGTGTCTGAGAGGGGAGGCCACAGGCAGAACAGAACACAGCCACCCAAACACACACCCTCATTCTTCAGGGGTGGAAAAAAGAAAAAGCGTGTTATATTTGGCGTTCTCCAAAGTAAAACAGGCCCAGTGTTCCGCCAGTCCGTATCCCTGTATAATCAAGTCAGCTGGTATTTATTTTATTGGCAGTGTCGAGGCCCTTCCATGTCAAAGTGAGGGTAAGGCTCGGCTCGCAGGGCTGAAAACCACTAGGAACACACACACACACACACACACACACACACACACACACACACACACACACACACACACACACACACACACACACACACACACACACACACACACACACACACACACACGGAAGAGAGGTCCTTAAACAAAATAGAATGAGTTTCTCTTGGCTCGGGTTGGGAAGCCCTTGAACCATATAATAAAACATAATTTGAGCGTTTTCGTTGAGGGCGCGCAGGGTAATTAAAAATAAATTTTGGTACAGTTAGCAGTCTCGGGTTCCCGATTCGGAATGACCTCGGCATATTTCTATCTGTAAATATAGAAGTACAAGTGCGGCTCAGTCGAAAGTCACTCTGGCGCGGAGACACACAAGGGGAAAGAGTCGAGGGTTCCTTTCTGTGACGAGCCTCCATGAAATACGACTATCCGGGTAGAAAGACAAACTTTCAAATTCAATCTAGGAGTATTATTGTTATTCCAAGCTAGAAGAACAAGGCGAGGAGAGAGCGAGCGATGCCAGAACAGGATTCACTGGACTAAAGCGGTCACGATCATGAAGTTGGCACAGGTTTGGTATCGAGGTCCCAGCGAATCAAAAGCTCCTTTATTGAGCCGGGCGCTGGAAGTACTACCTAAGTAGAACCTCCCTCTCCCTGGCCCTTTACACCTCGCCTGAACAGTGGGGAGAAGGCCCGCCAAGGGTCGTCCGAGCGGCACTGCCGTGCTGACTACTACCCACAAAGGAGTGTGTGTTTGTGGCGCTGGAGCTCAACCCTCAATCACCAATCATCTCCCCTGGCTCCGGAAAGGAGGGGAGACATTCCCATTGGCAGTGGATGGAAAGGGATGGCCAAGTTCTCCCAAAGGGAAGACAAGGGAAGTATTGCACTATATAGGGAATAGGATGTCAGCCAATCACTACCCTAGCACCACAAAGGTAGCTTTCACAAGCCTGGGGATGCCTCCCTTTCTCACACTCACACAGAGCCCCCATAGACACTGAAAATAACACTCTGCTTACAGACAGGATGTTTATAGTATTTAGGCTACATAAAATATGCCTATAAGCCACAAAGACACAAACAAAACATGACAGACTAAAAATACATAAAGACCCATCCAAAGGCCTTGACAACATAACGCTCTGTTTACAGATATGACATTTACAGAATTTAAGTGACATAAAAAGGTGTCTATATGCCACACACTTCAAATATATAAAATATTGCTTATAAAGACAGTTATTTTATTCATTCGCTGACCTTCATTTCACCAGGTAAGTTCGACGCCCCATTGTACACCAAATATAAACGACTCGCTTGATAAATATAACGCAGACATTGACGTAATGCTGCGGAAATATATACGTTTAGTCAGGAACATACATGTGAGACAGACCGTGTGGCTGAGTGCAGACCACAGTAATGTGGATGTGAGAGACATGTCTGGCAGTCTTGGAACCAGCTACCAGCCAGTCAAATATAAACCGGTCGGTGCTGCGTTGACAGAACAGCAGGTAAATGCCACTCTACCCGATCATACAAATCGCGAAGGAGAGAGCGAGAGAGCGCGAAGGAGAGAGCGAGAGCGCGAAGGAGAGAGCGAGAGCGAAGGAGAGAGCGAGAGCGAAGGAGAGAGCGAGAGCGAAGGAGAGAGCGAGAGCGAAGGAGAGAGCGAGAGCGAAGGAGAGAGCGTGCAGGAGAGAGCGCAAGAGAGAGCGCAAGAGAGAGAGAGAGAGAGCAAGAGAGAGAGAGAGAGCAAGAGACAGAGAGAGAGAGCAAGAGAGAGAGAGAGAGCAAGAGAGAGAGAGAGAGCAAGAGAGAGAGAGCAAGAGAGAGAGCGAGGCAGAGAGAAGGAGAGCGGGAGAGAGAAGAGAGGAGAAGAAGAGTGAGAAGAGAGGAACCTCATTGCAGAACAGTAGTCTGCACTTTGGCGCATATCTCACATTCCTCTCCTTCCACATCCTCCTTTGTCTTTCGCTCTCTCATTCTCTAAATCTCTCGCTCTGGTATACAACTATGCATTGAATTCCTTTCCCATCTTATTTTCAACCCTGTAAAGTGTGACAACTTTTTTCCTACCTTTGCCTTACATGGAATCAAATAACTCGAAACCTCAATCAAAAACCAAAGCACCATTAAGTATTGGCTCCTTACCATTCTGTTTATCTAAAGGTCACACAATGCAACACAGCATACTGTCACCACACTGTCTCTTACAGCGAGGTAACACTTATCGTGAGCTCATCATCAACAGCATGTCCTCTCTGACAAACTTAAATGGCCTGAGGAATCCCGGCAAAAAACATTTATCAAGCGTGGGCCATGGCGGTTGTTGGGTGAAATATTCTGAAATCCTGGGGCTGATCGAAGACAGATGTGATGCTAATGGCAGGCCAGGCCTGGCTGCAGCACCGCTAGGCTAGCTAGCTAATATGTTTTCCAGCAGCTTCGAGCAGAGCTTTCTGGGATGGGCCAGTTGGGGTGTTACTGGAGCCAGGGGAGCCCTCAATGTTTGGAGGGGGTGACACACGCACACACAATCATAAACACATAATTGTGCAAACACACACACTCAATTCAAAAACAGGGTTCACACACACACACACACACACTTTGTCCACCCTCCCAGCTCCAGATAGCTCACTCTCCTCCCCAGACTATGTGAACATCATCAGACACATCATCTGGTCTCACTTTGCCTGTTTACTTGCCTGTCGTCAGTCAGTACGGACTGTTTATAGTTCCGGCTGAGAACCAGTCAGCAATCAAACAAGATGTCCGTGTTCTGCTAAGTGCCTTTAATACCCAATAAAACGTGATTGCGCGAGAGACAACAAAGCAATAAAATAAAGAAAATGTTGTCTTCATAGAAGTGTGCTGACTGAGGGGGTGGAATAAATGTTGCCGAATTGTAGCCTTGTTTAAATGGAGTGTACACAAGTAGTCTGGGGGTTAAATTCCAGGGAGACACACAATTGGCTCTTGACTAACTGCCATCTGAGGAGAATAGTAACACACACACACCTGTGCTCAGCACAAACACACTAACACGCACACACGTGCTTAAAACCATACTTGTATCTACTTATACAGCTATACAGACTAACAGTCTTTTGTAAAAAATACTAAACAGCACTAAAACACTAGAATACGATATAGTAGTGATTAGTGGTGTAACACTTCTAGGTACAAGAAAGGCCTATACATAGCCAATTAAATAAGACACTATTGGATCCGACTGCTGCCACCAAATGTATATTATGCAAGTCAACAGTGTGTAAGTTTATTACTTTGGTTTGCATTGCTTTACTTTTCCCTCATCTGTGAAGAAAAACCACATTCCAAGTGTTCAAAAGTAGCTTCTTTCAGAGTGCTGCAAATCTTGCCCTCAAAAGGGAATAAGACAGTGTTGTGCATCAGCGTAACAGCAGACCTATAAGCTTGCTGCCAGCTCTTAGCAAACTGTAGGGGAAAAATTGTGTTTGACCGAATACAATGCTATTTCTCGGTAAACAAATTAACAACAGACTTTCAGCATGCTTATAGAGAAGGGCACTCAACATGTACTGCACTGACACAAATGACTGATGATTGGTTGAAAGAAATTGATAAGAAGATTGTGGGAGCTGTACTCTTAGATTTCAGTGCAGCCTTTGATATTATTGACCATAACCCGTTGTTGAGAAAACTTAACTGCTATGGCTTTTCAACCTCGGCCATCTATCTAATAGAACTCAAAGGGTTTAATATAATGGAAGCGTATCTCAAACATGTAAAGTGTGGTGTGCCGCAGGGCAGCTCTCTAGGCCCTCTACTCTTTTCTATTTTTACCAATGACCTACCACTGGCATTAAACAAAGCACGTGTGTCCATGTATTCTGATGATAAAACCATACACACATCAGCAACCACAGCTAATGAAGTCACTGAAACCCTTAAACAATTGCAGTCCGTTTTGGAATGGGTGGCCAGTAATAAACTGGCCCTGAACATCTCTAAAAACTAAGAGCATTGTATTTGGTACAAATCATTCTTTAACTGCTAGACCTCCGCAGAATCTGGTAATGAATGGTGTGGCTGTTGAACAAGTTGAGACTAAATTACTTGGCGTTGCCTTAGATTGTAAACTGTCATGGTCAAAACATACAGATTCAAAGGTTGCAAAGATGGGGAGAGTTCTAGCCGTAATAAAGAGATGCTCTGCTTTTTTGACACCACACTCCAAAAAGCAAGTTCTGCAGGCTCTAGTTTAATCTAATCTTGATTGTTGTCCAGTCGTGTGGTCCAGTGCTGCAAGGACAGACCTAGTTAAGCCGCAGCTGGCCCAGAACAGAGCGGCACGTTTTGCTCTTAATTGTAATCTGAGAGCTAATATTAATACTATGCATGCCAGTCTCTCTTGGCTAAGAGTTGAGGAGAGACGGACTGCATCACTTCTTTTTATAAGAAACATTGTGTTGAAAATCCCAAATTGTTTACATAGTCAATTTACACACAGCTCTGACACACACACACTTATCCCACCAGACATGCCACCAGGGGTCTTTACATAGTCCCCAAATCCAGAACATATTCAAGGAAACTTACAGTATTATATAGAGCCCTTATTGCATGGAACTTCCTTCCATCTCATATTGCTCAAATAAACAGCAAACCAGGTTTCAAAAAACAGATAAAGCTACCCCTTGCGGCACAATGCCTCTCCCCTATTTGACCTTGATAGTTTGTGTGTATGCATTGATATGTAGGCTACATGTGCCTTTTTATGTATGTAGTTCTGTCCTTTAGCTGTTCTTGTCTAATGATGTTCTGTATTATGTCAATCTGTACTATGTTTCATGTTTGGTGTGGACCCCAGGAAGAGTAGCTGCTGCTTTTGCAACAGCTAATGGGGATCCTAATAAAATACCAAACACCCAACTCACAAAGCTAGCTCCACTACCGGGGGCCATTTTGACACATGGATACTATTTGTGCCGAATGACCAGATGTTGATTTCACAAACACGCGTCTCGTGCCAAACGCTGTTATTGCAAGGTTTCAACTGAGAATTCTTATGAAAAAAAAATGTTTTCTTCCTAAAAGAAAAATGACACATTCTTTATGTAAGACAAGAAATTCAAGCTCCCTATATCATAGCTTAGGTTTAGCTACTGCCCTTCACCAGCTCCCTCTGTGTCCACCTTACTGTGTGCAAAGCAGCGTGGGTAATAGCGTGGTAACTGGATGCCCGCACAACACACACACACCTGCTGGCTTACTGCAGAGTGAGGACTAGCCTAGCAGCATCTGATCCACATTACATTGCGTTTCCTCAGTAGTGGAATGGCTCCAGCCCTAACCCCAGATCCAGCCCAGAGGCCTTTCATGGCATACCTGAGGTTCAGCTGAGGCAGCGCGCTGACAGACTGTTTGCGCACAGACAGCCAGGAGTGTGTTTAGTGAACCTGAATGGCATCTGTGAAAATCAACCGTGGCGAAGCTATACACACAGACGGCCCACTGGTAGGGTCACACGTTGTTAGCATTTTTTTCAGTCTTACGCTGCTGTCGTGATGTCTGTGTGTGAATATAAGTATGGTGAAAAGTTGCTGAGTTTGCACACATGTGTGTCTGGTTGAGTGGTGTGTCAGTGTTGTTATTTGTCACCCCTGAAGTGTGGTGTGTGTGTGCGTGTGCGTGTGCGTGTGTGTGTGTGTGTGTGTGTGTGTGTGTGTGTATGTATGTATGTATGTATGTATGTATGTATGTATGTATGTATGTATATATAGGGAGGAGGGTTACCTGAGGTTAGTGTTCTGGCTCTGGCTCTCCATGGCCACGCGGGGACCGTTTGGACCAGGGCCATTTGGACTAGGGAGGAAAAGAGGGAGAGAGAGAGCAACAAACCAACAGTGATATAAAATGGGACAAAAAGATCTGACGCCATCACACAGCAGATGGATCCACTAACAGCAGGCAGAATGCTTCCTCAACATTTTTGCTACCATGATAATTTACTGTGATCTAGAAAATAAGCAGCTAAAGGCATTTTCAGCTAAAGGCATGACCCCTGAGTAGACCACTAGATTAAAAGTAAAGACCCCAGCTCGAGTCAAAGGTCACAGCCTGAATAGTGACAGTGTTTGCACTCACTTGAGGACCAGGTGGAGGTTGGCGGAGAGGCGCGGGTCGGTGAACTGCGTGGTTCGGTTGTTGTGGTCCACAAAGTAGACGCGTCCCGTTGCCGTGTTGCGGATCTCCCAGCCCGGCGGCAGAGGACCCAGCTCCTCACAGTTGACGTTGCTCAGATCCCTGGGCAGGAAAATAGGACCACAGGAGACCGTGAAGACAACTAAACCATAACAACGTAAACCCATCGCTCACTCAACCTAGGGTGCTAAAACAACAAGGGTATAACGCAATGAGCATAATAATACAGAGTATTTACTACTATTATCATCATACTTTATTGAGTATTAATCTAGGTTAATGAGAGTATATTATCTTTTATAGTGTAAGAACCAGGATATTATAGTACAAATCGACTTGTAAACACAGTCACTACTGTTGGCAGTCTTTATTCTACCAGTTAGGTAGGATTATTGAGTGCAATTTGTATTTTCTAAGTACACAACAAATCTTTTCTTCCAAGTATAAAAAGGACATCCCAGAGGCATGCCTAAATTCAACTCAACAGAGTTGGATCGATCGCAAAACATCTGAGAAAACACTTGAATAAATTCAAAAAACTCCCTATCGGTCTCTACTCCCCCATAGACCTACATTCTTTGCTGTTGAAACCTAAAACCCTGAAGTGGGATGTATTAACTGTCCACTAAGGACTCATCACTAAAGCAGTCTGCACATGCCTGGCTAAGCTGTTTCATTACATAATGGGTGTTTGTAACTCGTTCTGGGCCAAATGACCATGATTCAAGGTTGAATCTTAAGGATATTGAATCTCTGAAGACCAAGACATTGATAAGTTCATTATTTGGGATAAATCGGTGTGCTTGTGTGTGTGTGTGTGTGTGTGTGTGTGTGTGTGTGCATATTAGCGCATCAATGAACAAGAAATACTCAGTGGAGGTGAGGAAAGGTCAGGGTTCACAACCAGGGCGGCAGGTAGCCTAGTGATTAGAGAGTTGGGCCAGTAACCGGAAGGTTGCTGGATCGAATACCCGAGCCGACAAGGTAAAAATCTTTCGTTCTGCCCATGAGCAAGGCAGCCCCCCGCCCTTGTTCCTCGGGCGCTATGGATGTCGATTGGCAGCCCCCTGCACCTCTCTGATTCAGAGGGGTTGGGTTAAATGCACATTTCAGTTGACACATTTCAGTTGAAATACATTCAGTTGGACAAGAAGAAAACAGACTGAAACAGGGAGGTCTACCTGGACTTAAGAGACATTTTATGACCCGGGAGACAGACCAAAAAGACAGTGGAAGATCAATTGTCAAAGTTTCGAGTCAATGTGAAGGAGAGAGAGCGAGTGACAGCGACAGATTGCTTTACGTATGGCTATTTTGACCCTTCATTATTGTTGTTGCCCCGTTGACAATATTGATTATTATTTTAATTATGTTTAATATTGTAAATCTCCAAAGTAAGCTTGGGCAAATGTACATTATTACCTCATGTCAATAAAGCAAATTGAATTGAGAGAGAGACCGAGAGAGATGGAGGTGAGTGTGTGTGTTTCATAGCAGTGTGTACCTGGGCACTCGAGGGTCGTGCCATGTGCTGACGCCCGTCTGGGTGTGGAGGAAGTACACCTGGCCCTGCTGCGTGGTTCTTTGCTCTGTGAGAGGAGGGGCACAAAAAGACAACGCTGTGAGAAAAGTGGAGGCAATCTTAAAAGGCACACCCTTTTGTTCTTCAATTCTCTCAACTTAAACGGCACACAAATTCGTATTTATGTTCCAAAAATCTGGACAGGACACCAGAGTGAACCACCCAGTATGAGTGCACTGACGGTGACAGGGCACCAGTGTGTGTGCGAGCGCGAGCGCGCCTCGTGCATGCACATGTAATATAGTCCCTCATTCATCCCCATTAACCCCGATTTCCTTCCGACAACACATATTCCACCCAGCTCACCTCTCACTCCCTCAGTTCCACCCAACGGGTCAAGAGTCACTGACTGAGTCGAAGGAGAAAAATGCCCTCCTGGCCTTAAGTGAGTCACCTCTGCCAACCTCTGCCAAGAACATTGGGCATTTTCAGGGGCATGGATCACCGCCATTCTAACTGAATGGAATTCATCACCACCCTTATCATTTCCTTCACAGACTCTCTGGTTCAGTTCTTCTACAGAGCTCTGTGTTGAGCCTGGAGTTTATGCAGTTCAACACAGAGGCCCAAGAGCTCTGCAGGAGATATACACTGAGTGTACAAAACATTCCAGGACATAGACCGACCAGGTGAAATGATAGGCTATGATCCCTTATTGATGTCACTTGTTAAATCCACTTCAAAACAGTGTAGATGAAGGGGAGGAGTCAGGTTAAAGGATGATTTGTTAAGCCTTCAGACATGGACTGTGTATGTGTATACCATACAGAGGGTGACTGGGCAAGATGAAAAATGTCGGTGCCTTTGAACGAGGTATGGTAGCAGGTGTCAGGAACTACAATGCTGCTGAGTCTTTCACGCTCAACAGTTTCCCCGTGTGTATCAAGAATGGTCCACCACCCAAAGGACATCCAGCCAACTTGACACAACTGTTGGAAGCATTGGAGTCACCATGGGCCAGCATCCCTGTGGAAAGCTTTCGACACCTTGTAGAGTCCCTGCCCCGACGAATGTTTGGTATACACCGTAAATCCTCATCATTTATGAACTTGCTAAGTTGTGTCGTATATTAAAATAGGAGGTAGAAATAGAGGATGGGGAACTTCCACAGAACAGGGAGATTGTGGTGACTGGTGGGCTGGCGTTGTAAATCAGTGTTTTGCTACAGCATATTAAATAATGGTGCAATACACTCGACTGTTGACGTCCGACATGTCAATGTTTTTAGTTGTATCTGTCCCTATCAAATGAGTCTCGTCCTCAGGCTAACCACTACCATATATACAGAGAGAGAAAGAATTGGCTGGCGGACGTGATTACAAGCAAATAAGCCATTAAATACATCATTTAATTGTGTGTTGGTCTCTGGCTGTGAAAGTCAAACTGGTCCAACACTGTGTGCATGGGGTGCTCAAAATAGCTGCAATCCATAGCAACAGTCTAGCAACCACCAGCCTGTAGTACTTAAATCATATTGGATAATGTATGTAATACGTTCCATCTGCATGTATAATGTATACAAGACTGAGGCTGTACAGAGGGAACAACAATATCTGACGCTCTGACAAGGGCAGACGTGGGGTTGACCAAAAACACCCAAATGAAAACCAGTTCCCCTCGAATGCACCCTTTCCTGTCCTCCACATGGGGGAAATGTTCTTTCTCTCCCTTCCCTTCAATCGCTCTCCTCCTCTTTGGCTTGCTCCCCCTCTCCATCTCTCCTTTGTGGGAATATCACTCTGCACTGCGAGAACACTATGGAGCGCTGGGAAGTGTTGGCAAACACGGAGAAGAGAGAAGAGGGGTGAGGAGAGAAGAGGGGTGAGGAGAGAAGAGGGGTGAGGAGAGAAGAGGGGCCTTGAAAACACAGCCTGCGCTGATTGCAGCTGTCATGATGTGGTGCTGTGGGAAGAGGGAAGCTGAGAGAGGGAGGAAAGGAAGGAGAGAGGGGGAGGGAGCTGAGAAACGTAGGGAGGGACAGAGGGATCTAGAGAGACAGGGAGGGGGAGAGAGGGAAGGAGGGGTGAAGGCTGTGGTTGTAGCAGCAGGGAGATTGTTGTACTACCCTCTCAAAGGCTGACAACAAAGCCATGTTTGCCCTGGTATTACGCTGCTACAGTAGAAGTCGGAGGTTTACATACACCTTAGCCAAATACAGATAAACTATGTTTTTCACAATTCCTGACATTTAATCCAAGTAAAAATACCCCGTCTTAGGTCAGTTAGGATCACCACTTTATTTTAAGAATGTGAAATATCAGAATAATAGTAGAGAGAACGATTACTTTAAGCTATTTAAGCATTCCCAGTGGGTCAGAAGTTTACATACACTCTCAATTCGCATTTGGTAGCGTTATCTTTAAATGTTTTAACTTGGGTCAAACGTTTCGGGTAGCCTTCCACAAGCTTCCCACAATAAGTTGGGTGAATTCTGGCCCATTCCTCCTGACAGAGCTGGTGTAACAGTCAGGTTTGTAGGCCTCCTTGCTCGCACATGTTTTTTCAGTTCTGCCCACAAATGTTCTATAGGATTGAGGTCTAGGCTTTGTGATGGCCACTCCAATACCTTGACTTTGAAGTCCTTAAGCCATTTTGCCACAACTTTGGAAGTATGCTTCGGGTCATTGTCCATTTGGAAAACCCATTTGGACCAAGCTTTAACTACCTGACTGATGTCTTGAGATGTTGCTTCAATATATCCACATAATTTTCCTCCTCATGATGCCATCTATTTTGTGAAGTTCACCAGTCCCTCCTGCAGCAAAGCACCCCCACAACATGATTGCCCCCCCACCCATGTTTCACAGTTGGGATGGTATTCTTCGGCTTGCAAGCTAAAAAACTTTTTCCCCCCAAAAATACGATCTTGTCCCATGTGCAGTTGCAAACCGTAGTCTGGCTTTTTTATGGCGGTTTTGGAGCAGTGGCTTCTTCCTTGCTGAGAGGCCTTTCAGGTTATGTCCATATAGGACTCTAGGAGACAGAACACATCTCCTTCCTGAGCGGTATGACGGCTGCGTGGTCCCATGGTGTTTATACTTGCGTACTATTGTTTGTACAGATGAACGTGGTACCTTCAGGTGTTTGGAAATTGCTCCCAAGGATGAACCAGATTTTTGGAGGTCTACCATTGAATTTTTCCTGAGGTCTTGGCTGATTTCTTTTGATTTTCCCATGATGTCAAGCAAAGACGCACTGAGTTCGAAGGTAGGCCTTGAAATACACCTCCAATTGACTCAAATTATGTCAATTAGCCTATCAGAAGCTTCTAAAGCCATGACATCATTATCTGGAATTTTCCAAGCTGGTTAAAGGCAGTCAACTTAGTGTATGCAAACTTCTGATCCACTGGAATTGTGATACAGGGAATTATAAGTGAAATAATCTGTCTGTAAACAATTATTGGAAAAATGACTTGTGTCTTGCACAAAGTAGATATCCTAACCGACTTGCCAAGACTATAGTTTGTTAACAAGAAATTTGCGGAGTGGTTGAAAAGCGAGTTTTAATGACTCCAACCTAAGTGTAGGTAAACTTCCGACTTCAACTGTACGTGGACACTGCAGGGTCCATGAATTCCTTTCACTGATAATTACAGTGTGTGCCTTCATGTGTGCGTACGTGTGTGTGTGTGTGTGTGTATTTGTGTGACACTGTAGCTCTGAGTCAGGTCAGTTGAGGTGTGTTTAT